>NC_086005.1:27293929-27331429 GCF_030014385.1 Trichomycterus rosablanca | reverse complement strand
TATCTATCTATCTATCTATCTATCTATCTAGGGCAGTTGTAGCTGGAACTTAAGGTACTGGACTAGTATCGAAAGTTCACTGGTTCAAGCCCCACCTCTTCCAGATTGCAACTATTGGGCAAGGCCCTTAACCCTCAATTGCTTAGACAGTACACTGTCACAGTACTGTGTCACTTCGGACAACACATAGTCTGATTTTCATGGCTTGGATCTGGGATCAACCGTAGTTTGAGGTCACTTGTACCATGAGTTGTTATTACTGTGTAATCACGCATGTTTATGTGTTTATTACTATCTACTCCTGGCTTCCTTTAACGCCCTTACGAAGCCACCCGAAGTACAAAGTGAATCTTAAGAAGAAACAAAACATGAGAAGGTTTAAAGGACACAAACAGAAGGAAGAAGAGCTTAAAATAAATCAAATAATCGTAGTGAAACTCGGAGGTGTGGACGAGGGGAGGAATGCGAGCGAATGTCGGAGAGACAAAGAAACCACAACAAAACGGAGCCTTTGTGGTGCTTTTAGATCTTTTAGAGCTTTAAGATCTTGGGGACTCGGCGTCCTGCTCTCGTGCTCTTCTTCTGAATGGAATCGCTCAGTATGCAGAGTGGTGGAGGAAAGCCAACCCAAACAAAGACCTGCTCCCTCCTCACCCGCTTCACTCAGAGCGCTGAGTTACTAACACAATCAGCCTGATCTGTGTGTGTGTGTGTGTGTGTGTGTGTGTGTGTGTGTGTGTGCGGTGCTAAGTCTGGTTTCTGTGCTGTGTTTGTTGAGCTTCTTTAAAGAGTCTGTCTGCTCTTTATCACATTCTGGTTCCCCTGGTGCACACACACACACACACACACACACACTCACACACACACACACACTCACACACACACACACTTGTCGTGGTCCAGCGTGGATGTTTAACTGTGTAAAGTATTGTAGAGTGTTTTTGTGTTGCCATGTATTCAGCTTTTTGGACAATTGTAGTAGTAGTGTTATTTATAGCCAAGAACGGTAGAGATCCGTATAGTGCACATAGAGTCAAGATGGTTGCCACTACCTCCTGATACCCCTCTAGGTATTTAGCCACAACCGTCTCTAAATGGAATGATTTTATTTATTTATTTAAGTCATAAACTACAGAATTCAAACTGCAGAAGGTTGCTGGTTCAATTTCCACCACTGACAGGTTCCCACTGTTGGGCCCTTGGGTGAGGCCCTTAAATTTCAACTGCTTTAAGGGTCCGATTCACTGAGCAAAAGGCAGGAAACACACCAGACAGGTTGCCAGATCATCACAGGACACACAAACACACACAACTGCAGGCAGGTTGCTGGTTCAAGCCCCACCACTGCCAGGTTGCCACTGTTGGGCCCTTGAGCAAGGCCCTTAACCCTCAATTGCTTAGATAATATACAGTCACGGTACTGTAAGTCACTTTGGATATAAATAGGGATTTAAATGTTTAGTATCTCTATTTAACCTGACTGCATGTATTGGGACTGCGGGAGGAAACCGGAGCACCCGGAGGAAACCCACACGGACACAGGGAGAACATGCAAACTCCACTCATAGCCCAGGACCTTCTAGCCACCGTGCCGACCTCAAGCTCTTAATAACAAGCCAAGTGTGTGAGCGTCTGCAATGTGTGTAAACAACCTGACCAGGTTTGTTCGTTGTAGCACAGTGTGTGTACTTCCACAGCTTTTATTACACACACACACACACACACACACACACACTCACACTACCTTATACATCTGTGTTTACCTTTCCGTGTGGGGCTGTGGGTTCGTCCTGCTTTTGTTTGTGTATGAAAGAGACGAGCAGGAAGGCTCTGCTCTGAATGCCCGGGCAGCCCGGAGCGATCCTCTCTCAAACCTGCCGCCCGAGTGGATTGAGTGCGTGGGGGTGGGGGCGGAGCGGCTTCGGGGGAGTGTGGGCGGCCGAGGGGGGTGGATGGTTGGACCTTAATGGGTTGTAGCTTCGCCACGACATGTCCAGAGCACACCTTAATGAAGCCGAGAGAACGTCCCACGTGTGTGTGTGTGTGTGTGTGTGTGGTGACCCAGTTTATCACACTGCTTCTGTTCCATCTAATGTAATTCCTGTTTTAGAGACCGACGGCTGAATGTACTACAGGAATGATGGATGATTGTGGAGACACTGTCCACAGTCGAGCCAGTTTGACGTTGCCGTGGTTTTACAGGATTCTGTGCAGATGCATGTGTGATTAGCAACAAACTTAAGTCATGAGTTTATTTTTTCTTCATTTCTCTAAAGCCCATAGCAGTGTAAAGCTTGCTTGACTGTGGACAGTGTCACACACATTCCAGGACAGTTTTGTAGTTATAATTATAAAAATAATAATAATAATCTAAGGCAGACGGAGGCCTTTATTCATCATAGATACAGAAACACGCATACAATGAGATGAAATTATTTTTCTGCATATACCCCCAGTTTGGAAGCTGGGGTCAGAGCACAGGGTCAGTCAGAGCCAAGAGGCATAAGGGCCTTGCCCAAGGGCCCAACGGCTGCTTCGTGGCAGAGCCGGGATTCATTCCATTCAGTTATTACCTCCCGAATTTCCCACACTGATTACTTATTAACCTTCACATTGATTCTCCATGTAAAAAGGCTGTGTCCCAAACTGTGTTTTATTTATTTTTATTTATTTCTCTAAGCCCATAGCAGTGTAAAGCTGCCTTTATTTCATGTGTACAGCACAATAAAATGATCTTTCCGTATGTCCCGGCGTGTTTGGAAGCTGGGGGTCAGAGCTCAGGGTCAGATATAGACATGAGGGCCTTGCTCAGGGGCCCAACAGCGACCCCATGGCAGAGCCAGGATTCATTCACAAGTTATTACCTCCCGAATTTCCCACACTGATTAATTATTAACCACATCCATCAATAACATTGTGTAAATACAAGCTGCTTCATTTAAAAAATGCTTGTCCTCATAATTTAGTCGTATCCAATTCCCTGATCGTATTTTACTCCTACTGCTGACTGAGGAGAGCAGTGACTATCACACGCCTCCTCTGACACGTGTGTAGTACCGACCGTTTCGTTCACTTGCACATGGTTGGTTCATATGGAGATCCGTATAGCGCACAGAGAGTCACACACGATCTTTATTATATCCTCTCTTTGTGTAGCGCCATCGATCAGCCAGTAGAGGTCGTGACTGCAGCCCTCCCTCCCTCCCTCAGACAAGGCAATCACTGTCCGTTAACTGTCATGTGCAGTTTATTACCTGACGTGTGTAGTACCGACCACTTCGTTCACCTGCACATGGTGGGTTCATATGGAGATTCGTATAGCGCACGGAGAGTCACACACTTATCTCTATTATCTCCTGTCCTTGTGCAGCACCATCTATCAGCCAGTAGAGGTCATGACTGCAGCCTTTAACTGTCATGTACAGTTTATTACCTGACGTGCAAAATTTCACATTCTCATTAATAGACTGTATAAATTTTGATGCAAATTAATCCACTTTCAGTGCATATTACATAAAAACACGCCTCCAGCGCCGGGCCGACGAACTCCCCGGATAAACGGCGCACTTCATTACATCAAAGTCAAATTACGTCCTTCATTCTTCATCAGCCACGTTAATAGATTAGCCGCACGTGTTCCGGCTTTCCCGACCCCCCTGTCGCTTCCTCCTTTCTAAGCTAATGTGTGTCTTCCTAATGCGCCGTGTCCCCCCCCCCATACCCCCGCCTTACCATTAGCATAGGAGCGCATAGCTGTTTAAGCAGAGCCACCCAGGGGGATGGGAGGGGAAGGAATGAGACGGGGGGGTTAGATGAGAGGGGGTTGGGGGCGCACTCCGGAGGAATGGATGTGACACGTGAAAGGCTCACGAATTTGTCTTCTAATTTCTCCTGGGCGTTTCCGTGGGTCCCTGTGGCGTTCCTCCAGACGTTTGTGCACCTATGTCGGTCGCCCCGCCCTCAAAAGCCATTCGTCTGATTTTTTGCCCTTTCAAGACGTGCTGCATACCATCATGTCAGATTTATCGCCGAACAGGTTTAGGTGATCTTGCGGCGCACACATGTCGTACCCGGCCGTGGTGACTGCACTGATCTTGGAACTCTGTCACGTCTGGGGACTTAAGATCCACCCACGACCTGATAAATAACATATTTCCAGGGCCAGTGATAGCTCAGTGGTTAAGGTACTGGACTAGTAAACAGAAGGTTGCCGGTTCAAGCCCCGCCACCACCAAGTTGCCACTGTTGGGTCCCTGAGCAAGGCCCTTAACCCTCAATTGCTCATCGTGTTCTGCTCATTGTGTAAGTCGCTTTGGATAAAAGCGTCTGCTAAATGCTGAAAATGTAAATGTAATGTAAATTTCATTATTTATAGGGACAATTGTGATCTCATGTTGACTGTTTTCCTTCTTGGACATTAGCTCATCACGACCATGAAGTGAACGGACCGGCTGATAGCACCATTATTGAGATTTGAACCCTGGATCTCCAGATCTCAGCAGTAGTGGGTTAATAAATAAATACAAATAAATAAATAAATAAATACGCTGGTACATTTGAAGTGAACTAAGGCAACTATTTGTCCGTTTTATCACCACATTATCCTGGTCAGGGTTGTGGTGGGTCTGATTCACTGGGCGAAGGGCAGAACGGGTCAAGCACACAAACACACACACACACACACACGCATTCACACTTTATGCAGTTTAGTATCTCCTTAAGACTGTGGGAGGAAACCGGAGCTTCCGTAGGAAACCCATCGTGACCCATCGCCTGCTCCCGTTAGGGGTCGCTGGTGGATCGTGATCCGCATTATTGATTAGGCACAGTTTTTACGCCGGATGCCCTTCCTGACACGACCCTCCCTATTTATCTGGGCACTGGTTTATGCATCCTAGCGGCCGGGTACCAATAGGACAGTTCAGTGTCTCCAATTAGCCTGGCAGCATGTTTTTGGACTGTGGGAGGAAACTGGAGCACCCGGAGGAAACCCACGTGGACACGGGGAGAACATGCAAACGCCACACAGAAAGGACCCGGACCGCCCCACCTGGGGATCGAACCCAGGACCTTCTTGCTGTGAGGCCACCATGCCGCCCATATATTATACTATACTATATTATTATACTGTATATCAGTCGCAACCATCAAATGCTGCAAAGGTAAACAAAAAAAGGTAAAATTTTATATACAATGACAACACAGACATTCATTTATGCTGTAAAAGTGTCGAATAAATTCCAAAACACAAATCTCAGTCTGGTGCAGACCCGCTGTAATCACACCGAGCTTTAAACAAAGCCGTGATGCTCTTCTCCTTCTCGCCCCTGATAGATGTTTTTACAGTTGGGTGACCCGGGTTATTGAGGGACAGGTGGAGAAATGGACTCTTTATAAACGTGTATACCGGGGTGAAGGGGTTACGATGGGGTCCGAGGGAGCCGGTTCTGCTCGGCTGCCTCCACCACCTGATGGTTCCTATTTAACCAAAACGTTTCTGTTTCTCTGAGCGTGAATGTGTGGAACCTTGTATAAAAAAGGCTGTGTTCCAAACCACATATTACTGTACTAAATACAACCCCCAATCAGAAAAACATGGGACAGTATGGTAAATAATAATAATAATAAAACGCAGTGTTTCTTGACCTGTACTCTGTAGAACGTGCAACTGTGACAACCCTGTAGTGTTTAGTAAGAACGGGACAAAATAGGGGTCATGACGGGGTCCGAGGGAGCCTGTTCCACTCTGGTGCCTCCGTGCACCGTGATAGGAAGCGTTTAATATCTAAAATACAGCAAGAGCGACATGTCCGCCGCTCACGCTCACAGTTTGATTTAATACGAGGCAAATTGGGGCGTGACAGACAGCACGTCAGGTGCACGGCGGTTCTTTGGTGTAATTACAGGTTTTGTGGAGGATTCTGGATGGACTGATGTTGAACGGTGTTGAAAAGTCGGTGTCGGTGTGTGTTCAGCGATGACGCCTTTCGTCTGGACTATACCGATAGGCACAGGAGCCTAGTGACCTCTCTACATAGACGCATTTTATCGCTGGCACCTGATGACCTGGGTTTGATCCTTGCCTTACAGTCTGTCAGCTCCTTTTGACTCAAACTGGTTCCATTCAGGCTTCTTTTAGGACCTTGGTGCTACTGGACCTGCATGAATCGGAAGGTTAAATAGCAGGAGTGGAACGGATGAGGTCACAATTTGATATAAAGAGTGAGTTGTAGCCTAGCGGTTCAGGTACTGGACTAGTAATCAGAAGGTTGCCGGTTTAGGCCCCACTATTGCAAGGTTGCCACTGTTGGACCCTTGAGCGAGGTCCTTAACCCTTAATTGATTAAATTGTATTCTGTCACTGTACTGTAAGTCGATTTGGATAAAAAGCGTCTGCTTAATGCCAGAAATGTAAATGTAATGTAAGGTGGTGTGGTTCGAATCCTAGAGTTCTAGCATGTTCTTCTTCGGGTGCTCCGGTTTCCTCACAGGCCAATTGGAGCTACTAGAAATTGCTGTGATGGACTGGTGACCTGTCCAGCGTGTTTCCTTCCTTTAGCCCAGTGAATCAGACCCACCGTGACCCTGGTCTGGATAAAACGGTGGTACTAATGTGTCAAGTGTATCTACATTGATTACGTGTGTGTGTTCTGTGATGAACTGGCAACCTGTCCGGGGTGTTTCCTGCCTTTCGCTTAGAGAATCGGACCCACCTCGACCCTGGTCAGGATAAAGCGGTGGTACTAATGTGTCGAGTATATCTATATTGACATTGTGTGTGTGTGTGTGTGTGGTGTGTGTGCGTGTGTGTGTGTGTGTTCTGTGATGGACTGGCAAACTGTCCGGTGTGTTTCCGTCCAGTGAATCGGACCCACCATGACCCTGGTCAGGATAAAGCGGTGGTACTAATGTGTCGAGTGTATCTATATTGACATTGTGTGTGTGTGTGTGTGTGTGTGGCTTTATTGTTTGTGTGTGACATTCTGTTCCTCTCCATGGTGCTCCAGGCTTGTTTTTAGCCGTGTGTGTGTGTGTGTTGACCCAGGTGTGATAGGATGAGAGCTTTTCTCTCTTTTACACACACACACACACACACACACACACACACACACACATACACACACACACAATTCAATTCGGTAAGATTTATTGGCACGGTTATATTCAGTGTGTCACATGAAAAGAAAATGAAAAACTAGTGTGTGTGTGTGTGTGTATGTGTGTGTGTGTGTGTGTGTGTGTATGTGTGTGTGTGTGCAGGTCACTCGTGGTGAAAGCACGGCTGAGTAGTTTGTGTTTATAAATAACTGAGGCGGTTAAACCGGGGCTGAAGCTTCTCAGACTTTATAAAGAATATAGATGGTAACTGTGGGTATTTGTTACACCCTGTGAGAAAGTGCAGCTCTGTCTCCACTGCTGTCAGACTCTCTCGTAGCGGCCGCTCTCTCTCTCTCGCTCTCTCTGCTTTGTTCCCGTTCCTCTCTCGCGGTTCTTGCCGGGACTTGCTCAGCTCGGTCTGTAAGCTGTGGGAATTTTCTCCGTTCGGGCCTCAGGTGTGTTAGGTGTGTTTAACTTCACTCGGCTTCCTGTCCCTCGTTCTGAATTTATTAACTTCCTGCGTAATCGATTTGTGGTTCATTACACAAACGTCTAGAAAAAAAATCACTCTCCCACGATGGTATTATTACAAACGTTAGAGTCGAATGCTGAAGTTAAATAACGGCGCTTAGGTGGTGCGGCGGTCCTGGGTTCGAATCCCCAGCGGTGCTATCAGCCAGTCAGGTGTCTGCTTTGATTCTTCCTGGGGGTTTTAGAGGCCCTGTGATGGATTGGCATTCTGTCCCGGGTGTGTTACTGCATTGCGGCCAGTGATTCCAGGGGAACCGGACTCACTGTGACCCCTGACACCTGTAACATTAAAATAAAATGAAAAATCAGCCATAACATTAAAACCACCTCCTTGTTTCTACACTCACTGTTCATTTTATCAGCTCCACTTACCATATAGAAGCACTTTGTAGTTCTACAATTACTGACTGTAGTCCATCTGTTTCTCTACATACTTTGTTACCCCCTTTCACCCTGTTCTTCAATGGTCAGGACCCCCACAGGTCCACCACAGAGCAGGTATTATTTAGGTGGTGGATCATTCTCAGCACTGCAGTGACACTGACATGGTGGTGGTGTGTTAGTGTGTGTTGTGCTGGTATGAGTGGATCAGACACAGCAGTGTCCACTCACTGTCCACTCTATTAGACACTCCTACCTTGTAGATGTAAAGTCAGAGACGATCGCTCATCTATTGCTGCTGTTTGAGTCGGTCATCTTCTAGACCTTCATCAGTGGTCACAGGACGCTGCCCACGGGGCGCTGTTGGCTGGATATATTTGGTTGGTGGACTATTCTCAGTCCAGCAGTGACAGTGAGGTGTTTAAAAATCGATCAGAGCTGCTGTTTCTGATCCACATAATATAATATAGATTATTTAAAGATATATAATAAAATATAAGCTGTATCGTAGCTGGTGGAATATTTGTGTATAGGAACCTGCACAACTCGCACGTCTTGCTCGGCTTGTTTGAGTTCTATAAACTGTAACGTGAGAAAAAAAGCATTACAGTAAAATGTGAAGCACAAATCTCTCTCTCATTTCCATCTTCATCCCTGGAGCTGCAGTGTGATGTGTAAACAATCGTAACGGCAGGCGATTAAGCCACAGTTTTTGCATCTTCCCCCTGATAAAAATCCGTCTCCTCGTCTCCCCTCGTCTCTCCTCGTCTCCTCTGACTTCTTCTTTTGTTTTTAGTTAGATTTTTGCTGTGTTGTGACTCTGGGGTGCAGTGTTTAGGCAACACGGCTTTTAAACGAATGCAAAATAATTATATAAATAAATACAAATCATTCAGGTGCTGATAAAATCTTAATCTCGTTGCTTTTCTGAACATGCATGTGTTCACCCAGCTCAACCTCTTTTCTTCTTGCGATTCTGTCTGTCTGTGTGTTTGATTATGCACTGTACATGTGTGTGAGTGTGTGTGTGTGTGTGTGTGTGTGTGTGTGTGTGGCGGCTGCAGGGCTTTGTTCAGGCGTGTCAGTGGGAGAGTCGCTAATGATAAGTTCCCTCAGCCAAACTTCTCTTTGCACAGCCGAAGGGCCCATCTGGGTCCCCGCTGCCCCCACCACGTCCTGCATGTCATCACTTCATCCCGTACCCCCCCCCCCCCCCCAACCCAGAAAACATAAATGTGCCCCATTTGTGCTCCATTTTCCAGTACTACAGTGTGTGTGTAAGCATGAACTGGTATCCAGTCGGACAAAATCAGTGTGTGCGGATGTACAGCATTTTAAAGGATGCAGATGTGGAAGATCACCAAGTATTCATTCATTCAGTCACCAGTCCATCGCAGGGCGGATACACACACACACACACACACACACACACACCAATTGGCCTGATTGCATGTGGGAATCAAACCCAGGCCCTTCTTGGAGCATATACAAACAGAAAAACTAGGAGCTAGGAACCGAGAACAGTCACAGACACTCGGACTGTAACCGAACATCAAACGATGCGAGATAAAGGGGAGGCGGAACCGAGAGGGGTTCTACACAAGACTAATGAGGGGAACCATGCGGAACAGGTGAAAACAATAGACAAAGAGCACATCAAAGCAAGGGGCGGGCGTGGGCGTGGGTTAGAGAACGACAACAACACTGAAGTTCACGTGTAGTGTTGCAGTGGGATCCGCAATGCCAAGTGGCGAGACTGTACCTGTTCCACACAGTGGTAAACACGCCCCTGTCCTAATTTTTTATTGTTGTATATTTACAAAATAAAGAACCTACTAAACATCCATCACTACTAGATCTACTTTACTGGGTTGGTTCGGGTGGAGCGGTGTGTAGTTCTGTCATATCACAGCAAGATGGGCATGGGTTCGATTACTTTTCCTCATGTCTGTGTGGGTTTCCTCCAGGCGCTCCGGTTTCCTCCCACAGTACAAAGACATCCAGTGTGTGTGTGTGTGTCTGCCCTGTGATGAACTGGCCACCTGTCCGGGGTGTGTCTGAACTTTCGGCCAATACATGGTAACCTAGCTTTGGGTTTGAGTCCAGGCTCTGCTATTCAGCCACTGGTGGGCCCTTAAGCAAGGCCCTTAATGCTCTCAGCTCCAGGGGTGGTATACAATGACTGAACCAGCGCTCTGATTTCCAAGCTTCCGAAAAAGCTAGGATACGTGGAGAGGGAATTTAGATGTGCTGTACACCTGTATATGTGTATATGACAAATTAGGCGTTCTTTATATATTGGACCCACCACAACCCTGACCAGGATAAAGCAGTGGTAAAACAATATATAAATATATGAATGAATAAACGAATGGTTTTGCTTGCTTAAATGTATAACGTATGTGTTGGTATGTTTCTATTCTCCTTAGATGATGATAAATGCTTTGAAAATGCACCACACTGCAGCTGTTATGCCAAATTCTGCACCCCTGCTGCTATATAATAATATAAATCCTTTACGTGTGTCACTTCCACCCTCATGTTCATGTATCTACGCTGAGATTTTATCCGTGTAATCAGTTTATTTTTTGTTCTAATCTCAGTCACGCGGTTCCCACCCGGCTCGTTCTGGTTCACCTTCGCCTCTTATTCGTCAGGATAAAAATCTTGCGGTCACGTCGTGTCACATAAGCGATTTTACCAGCCGACGAGGCTTTAAAAAAGGGAAACACGAAAATATAAATGCACCAGAACTGGCGCTGATAAGCTTCCTGGGATTTATTAATAACCAGTACAGACACTGGAAGCTCTTTCTCCTGAGAACTCTCCTCAGATATCTACATTATTTTGGTGGGATTTGTGTTTCTGGCCTGTATTGTCCTGAAGCTAAGCTTTTAAAGTGAACAATGACCCTCGTACCTCCTCCCCCTCACTGTGCTCCTCCACGCTGGGAATATGATAAGGAATGTGGAAGTGGAGATTTGGCCTGAAGGTTCTGGGTAGCTCAGATATATATACACCAATCAGCCATAACATTAAAACCGCCTCCTTGTTTCTACACTCACTGTTCATTTTATCAGCTCCACTTACCATATAGAAGCACTTTGTAGTTCTACAATTACTGACTGTAGTCCGTCTGTTTCTCTGCATGCTTTTTTAGCCCCCTTTCATGCTGTTCTTCAATGGTCAGGACCCCCACAGGACTACCACAGAGCAGGTATTATTTAGGTGGTGGATCATTCTCAGCACTGCAGTGACACTGACATGGTGGTGGTGTGTTAGTGTGTGTTGTGCTGGTATGAGTGGATCAGACACAGCAGCGCTGCTGGAGTTTTTAAATACAGTGTCCACTCACTGTCCACTCTATTAGACACTCCTACCTAGTTGGTCCACCTTGTAGATGTAAAGTCAGAGACGACTTCAGTGGTCACAGGATGCTGCCCACTGGGTGCTGTTGGCTGGATGTTTTTGGTTGGTGGACTATTCTCAGTCCAGCAGTGACAGTGAGGTGTTTAAAAATTCCAGTAGTGCTGCTGTGTCTTATCCACTCATACCAGCACAACACACACTAACACACCACCACCATGTCAGTGTCACTGCAGCGCTGAGAATGATCCACCACCGAAATAATACCTGCTCTGTGGGGGTCCTGTGGGGGTCCTGACTGGAGCTGATAAAATTGACAGTGAGTGTAGAAACAAGGAGGTGGTCATAATGTTATGCCTGATCGGTGTATATCGGGAGTAAAAGAATCATGTTTCATTAACAGATGGACACATTTGTTTTATAAAATAATAAATAAATGCTGATGGTCTGAATGGATGCCAGCTGTGAAGTTTAATTAGTGAAGGTGGTTTTACTGGTTTGTGATCTGAATCTTCTTAGTTCCCATTGAAGAAAACACGAGCGTTTCAGCCCACTCCCTTCACCTGATCACATTTTTCGGTTAGCAGGCAGGATTATGGATGGATTATGGGTAAAGCAGGTGACTCAATAAACTGGAGGGAAGGAACTTGCTCGCTCATGTTGAGGCAGGTTTTGGCTAAACGCTGGCTGCACCTATCTGAGTTTTGGGGAACAAAAGAGCCGGCGCTGTCTCACAGCGAGGAGGGGGGGGGGGGGGCGTTTGAACCGAAGCCATTACAGATTGATACCTGAGAACGCCGGGGGGCGGGGTGTGGGGGTCGATATGATAAATGTTGGGGAGAGGGGATGGTGACAGGAGCACTCGGTCTGCACCTCGTCTGCACCTCGTTTTTTAGTCTTTCTCTGAGCACAGGTCGTGATTCTTTTTTATAGGGAATTAAATTTATATTATTATTTTACATTGATTATTTAGGTTCCTTATAGTTGAACAGCAATAGTGCTACACAAACAAACACGTTTAATTGACTATAATTTATTTATACCACAGAAATTGTTTAGAAGCGATCGCTGACCCTTCACCCCACTTCCCAACCCGCCTTGAACACGGTTCCACTCCCTTAGAATAAGAACCACATGGTTCCAGATCAGGACTGAGTAAAAAGCAGCCATGATGCAGTCTGCAGCACATTATTCTATATTAAAAGGAAAAATAATAATTATGTATATGAGTTAAAGTTGTGTACAATATTTAAAATAAACACCAGGGCACACGAGTGACGCAGCAGGTTCGAATCTCCTTTCTGCTACCTGCAGGCTGAACACCTATACGGATGATGATCGGAGGGTGGGATTGCCAGAGGCGAATTCTCATGAGTTCTGTAGCCTATTGGGTGGAGCTGTGGGCTATCAGTCAGGTCAAATCCAGGCTCTGCTATGCAGTCAGTATTCGGCTCTTAAGCGAGGCCTAAATATCTGACCCCAGCTTCCGAACAAGCTGGGATCTCTTGATTTAGAGCATCAAATTTTCACCCAATTGCGTTATGCTTCCTCTCCACTGGAGCTGACCCCCTCCCCAACTGAAGACAGCGAGACTTCACACGCCCCCTCCGACACATGTGCAGTACCGACTGCATTTTTTCACCTGCTCGAGGCGAGTTCATATGCGGATCAGCTTTGTGCACAAAAGCCACGCAGGCATCATCAATCAGAGTCCCGATCTGGCTCATCCTACCCTATGAACAACAGCCGTCTGGCAGATCTGACAATTCTTCTAATTCTGACTTTGTTAGGCTGTTCGATGGCAGGTGGATAATAGATCAGTGCATGACTCTCTGTGTGCAATACGGATCTCCATATAACCCTGCTTGGTGCAGGTGAAAAGAAGTGGTCAGCTACACAGTGTTGTGGGTTAGTCAGTCAGGAGTGCTCTACTGCAGCAGTAGAGGAAGTGAAAAGCGATCAGGTAATTGGATACGACTGGATCAAAAGGAACAGAAAACAAAGAGCAGTGTCCATTGTTTTGATTATGTTGAATAAATCGAATAGGCGCCACTATTGTTTTTTGGAGGGTTTAAGTTTCAGGTTTATGTCGTGTGTTACAATGTAAACAGCAATCGTGCAAACGATATGAGGGATAGAGAAATTAGAGAGGATAAAATTAGGAATGGGGTCATTTTAAAATAAATAAATAAATAAAACAGAATTAAAAAAGAAATACATTTTATATACATTATGCATTATGTACACATTAAATGTACAAAACTGTATATAAAATATGATAGATGATAATATATATAATATATAACATACATATTTTATATACATTATGAATTATATAGGGCAGTGCAGTTGTAGCCTAGCGGTTAAGGTACTGGACTAGTAACCAGAAGGTCGCTGGTTCAAACCCCACCACTGCCAGGTTGTCACTATTGGGCCCTTGAGCAAGGCCCTTAACCCTCAATTGCTTAGACTGTACACTGTCACAGTACTGTAAGTCACTTTGGATAAAAGCGTCCGGTAAATGCCAAAAATGTTAATGTATATACATGTAAACATTATAAAGTGGAGTGGTACTGTCGCCTCATGGCGTTCGATTCTGTGTGGGTTTCCTCCGGGTGCTCCGGTTTCCTCCCACAGTCCAAAGACGTGCAAGTGAGGTGAACTGGAGACACAAAATTGTCCATGACTGTGTTTGATATTAAACTTGAACTGATGAATCTTGTGTAAGCTGTATCTACCTGACCTGTCATAAATGTAACCACAGTGTGTAGAACAAGACGTTAAAATCCCAATAAATAAATGTAAACAATGACTAAGGTGATGATTCTAGTGCGACTGATAAATAAAACTGCAGACTGCAGTGATCTTGTGCCATGGATCGAGTGCTGTGTGCTAAATAAATAAACATAATAATAATAAGACCATAAACTGATGTATGGAGTCAATGTATAGAATTAGTGTTGCTTGATGACTCAGCAGTCGAACCAGCATTTATTTCTGTGTCTGTGTTTTTAATTAGACTAATTACGCTGGGCTGAATAACAAACCTCAGCTCTGAGAACAATAGCTCACTTTCTTATCCGGTCTCCTGTCTCTATCTCTGGATCTCTTCCTCCTCTCATCTGTCTCTGCTCCACCGGTGGGATTCGGGGATTTCTCGAGCCGTGTTTACTGCCCCCAGCTTTATACTCGTCCAACCCAAAATGAAGACGGAGTGCCTGGGCGGTGGGGACTGGGGTAATATTCGGTGCATCCACACACGGAGGGGTCATAATGACCGAGGGTCTGTGGGTTTTTCCAGCTAAGCCACCTGTCGGAATGATTCCCAGCCTGGTTGTTGTTAGCGTGTTTATTTCTCTGCTCTGGTCGTTGTCGTTGATGGGAGGCTGCATGTGGAGTGAACTTGTGTTACGAGGAGTAATAAAGAGCCGGAGGGGGAGTCCTGACCTCCTCTTTGGCGGAGGCGAGGCAGGCATGACCTCCTCTTAAACCTCTAAATTACTCCACATGAAGTCCATTCTTCTCGCAGAATCAGCCATCAGAACTGGGAGGAGGTGCTGGTGTCATTCATTCCTATTATCCCAGTATCCTGCTGGCTCTTTATCCCAGTTGTGAAGAACGTAGAGCTGCTTTGAAACAGAGATAAGAAAAGAACAAGTGCTGCCGATCGCTCTTTTAACTTGATGATAAATGACTTTAATAAATCTGTTGTCATATTAAAGTGGACGCCGGTCATTTATAAAGAAGCTGTTTTAAACTCAACCAAACTAATTAAGATCCTTTTTAAGTATTAATTCTAAAATCGCACCCCAAAACTCACATATACCTTAAACTTGTTTTTTTTTCTATTGCTGTGAGACTGGAGCATCTACAGAGTTTGTTTATGTCAACATGAGGCCTCAAACAAATGAAAAAAAGCTTCTTTCTGATTGAAAATCACTGACCACTGTTTGTTTGGCTCATGTGGATAGCTGATGCTGTACATTTATAAAGTCAACGTGATTGTTTTGATTTGGGATGAATTAGGATGGAGTTGGGATGAATTAGGATTGATTGGGGTGGACTGTGATGGATTGGAATGAATTTGGATGAGTTAGAATGGATTTGGGAGGAAATAAAATGAATTAGGGTGGATTGTGATGGACTGGGATGAATTCAGATGCATTTGTGATGAATGAGGATGGAGTTGGGATGAATCAGAATTGATTTAGGATGAATTAGGATGGATTTGAGATAAATTGGGATGAATTAGGATGGATTTGAGATACATTGGGATGAATTAGGATGGATTTGAGATAAATTGGGATGAATTAGGATGGATTGAGATTAATTAGGATGAATTGGGATAAATTAGGATGGATTGGGATGAATTAGGATGGATTGGGATGAATTAGGATGGATTTGAGATAAATTGGGATGAATTGGGATAAATTAGGATGGATTGGGATGGACTGGAATGAAATAGGATGGATTGGGATGAATTAGGCTGGATTGGGATGAAGTGGAATAAATTAGGATGGATTGGGATGAATTAGGATGGCTTGGGATGGACTAGAATGAAATAGGATGGATTTGGGATTAATTAAGAAGAACTGGGATTACTTAGAATGGATTGGGATGGATTTGGGATGAATTAGGATGGATCGGAATGGATTGGGATGAATTAGGATGTATTGGGGATGAATTAGGAACAACTGGATGGATTGGGATTAATTAGGATGGATTTGGGATGAAATAGGATGGATTTGGGATTAATTAGGAAGAACTGGGATTAATTAGAATGGATTGGGATGGATTTGGGATGAATTAGGATGGATCGGAATGGATTGGGATGAATTAGGATGTATTGGGGATGCATTAGGAACAACTGGAATGAATTAGAATGGATTGGGATGGATTTGGGATGAATTAGGATGGATTTGAGATGAATTGGGATGAATTAGGATAAATATGGATGAATTAGAATGGACTGGGATGGATTGGGATGAATTAGAATGGATTGGGATGAATTAGGATGGATCGAAATGGATTGGGATGAATTAGGATGTATTGGGGATGCATTAGGAACAACTGGAATGAATTAGGATGGATTTGAGATGAATTGGGATGAATTAGGATAAATATGGATGAATTAGAATGGACTGGGATGGATTGGGATGAATTAGAATGGATTAGGATGGATTGGGATGAATTAGGATGGATCGGAATGGATTGGGATGAATTAGGATGTATTGGGGATGCATTAGGAACAACTGGAATGAATTAGGATGGATTTGAGATGAATTGGGATGAATTAGGATAAATATGGATGAATTAGAATGGACTGGGATGGATTGGGATGAATTAGAATGGATTAGGATGGATTGGGATGAATTAGGATGGATCGGAATGGATTGGGATGAATTAGGATGTATTGGGGATGCATTAGGAACAACTGGAATGAATTAGGATGGATTTGAGATGAATTGGGATGAATTAGGATAAATATGGATGAATTAGAATGGACTGGGATGGATTGGGATGAATTAGGATGGATTGGTTCCACGTCCAGGATGTATTACCTGGCCTATACGTGGGTGTGGCTGTGTATGCTGTACATACAGTCGTACTGGACTCTGCTGCAGAGGGAAATAAACGAATCTCGGTGATAAACCGGCGTTTTCCCGCTCGTCTGGTATCTCTGTCCCCGGGCGACCCTCTCTGTGCTGGAGTTTCCTCCAGCTGTTGTGACAGATGAGTAGCGACAGCGTGAAAGGAAGTCGTGTGGAGGAAATGACATGGGGGTGAGAAGAGCCGAAGAGGACGAGCGGGAAACCAGGGACAGAGGAACCAGTTCTGGTTTATGTAACCGTACAGCATGAACAGCCACAAACACACGTACCGCACGCTCGAAACCCAAAGCCCCTCGATGGATCGACATCCTGTTCAGCTGATTATTAAAGCTGATGATTAAAATGAAAAATCTACACAAACACACACACACAAACACACACACACACACAAACACACACACACACAAACACACACACATCTGTCCACATGTATAATAAGGCTTTATTTCTTCTTTCTTCTCTTTAGAACCTGATGAATTTAGAGCAGCTCTCTGAAACATGAGGTGTGTAAACATTGTGGTAACTCTGAGAAGATGCCAGTGATGCCCTTGTCCCAATTCAGGTAGCGCATCTTTCCTCTCATCACAAACACAGAACACAAAAATGTTACTAAAGCTTTTTCTATACTGTTCTAAGATGAACCAGTGATCAGAAAGACGTGTATAATGTAAGTGCAGCTATGGAGGAGATGATTATTCTAATGGAGCTGGAGCAGTAGGAGGTGAGGAGGCTTCACAGCCCTCGTTCTGTTGTGCGTCAGAGATATTTCTGGTGTTTCAGGCTCTCATGCTCGCACACAGTTTAGCACATGTGGACAAAAGTATTGGGATGCTTGTTATAATTTTTTATTCGTGAAATAAATCAGTTATATAACAGTGAGTATATGGCAGAGAAGACGCTGTGCATGAAGCGAGCTCTATTGTTTGGTTTAAAGACCTACAGCATACCTCAGTGTCAATGAACAGCTCTGGGATGAATTGGAACATCAACTGAGGCTTTCTTGACCGACATCAGTAACTAAATGGGCACAAATTCCTACAGACATACTGCACAGTCCTGTGGGAAGCCTGTGGCTGTTGATACATTTACATTTTCTGCATTTTAGCAGATGCTTTTATCCAAAGGGACTTACAGTTGTGACAGTATACAGTTTAAGCAATTGAGGGTTAAGGGCCTTGCTCAAGGGCCCAACAGATGCAACCTGGCAGAGGTGGGGCTTGAACCGGCAGCCTTCTGATTACTAGTCCAGTACCTTAACCACTAGGCTACAGCTGCCCTGTTGTTAAAGCTAAAAAGATTTTAATGCAGTTTGTTTTTGAAGTGGGACGTCCGACAGGCTTACGGTCGGGCGTCCAAATACTTCTGGTTACGCCTTGCAGGTGTGAAGGCATGTTTTTATCCGTCCCAATAATAAAAATGTAATCGATTTTGTTGTTAAAACAAGTAAATATATAAAATCAGTGGCATGGTGGCTCGGTGGGTAGCACTGTCGCCTCACAGCAGGAAGGTCCTGGGTTTGATTCTTAGGTGGAGCGATCTGGGTCCTTTCTATGTGGATTTAGCATGTTCTCTTTCCTCCAGGAGCTTCAGTTTCCTCCCACAGTTCAAAGACGTGCAGTCAGATTGATTTATTGGAGATACAAAATTGTCCATGTGTGTAAAACACAACGTTAAAATCCTAATTAATTAAATAAAAATACACTAAATCTGAGGAAGCTTTGGCTCTGAATAAGAACCAGGCGTGAAGTGCGAGCCGCCTGCTCTGCGTCAGTGTTTACAGGTCTGTGGGAGGATCGTGCCGTTCACCAGTCGATCAGGTCTGAGAGCTTCAGAGCTTTCGTACTGCCAAGACAGATCAGATCTGGGACGAATGAGAATACCAGCAGTGAGCTTGATACGTTTCTGTCTCGTTTCTCTTCCAGATGCTAAACCATGGGGAACGTGGAGAGCCAAAACGGAGAGCATGGCTTCTACGTGGAGACTCAAGGCCACCCGCCACGCAAGCGCACGTCCCGTTCTCTGCGGGTCAAGCAGTCTGACCATTATTGTGCCTCGTCCGGTAAAGCAGATCACCGCGGCTCAGAGACCAGCACCAGGTCGAGCAGCACTCCCAGCATCCCTCAGTCCCTGAACGAAAACGGACTGGAACCGTTCGACGACGCGGAAGTGGATGTGCTGGACCTGCGACCCACGTCCTTCCACGACGAGGCGGGTGATCCGGGGACCACGCCTGGCTCGGAGGACGGCGGGGACACGGTAGTAGGAGACGCGGAGGACCAGGAAGGCGAGGAGACGTTCTCGGAGAAGATGAACGACGAGCCGGGCGAGGCCACCGGCTTCAAAAAGAAGCGCTCCAAGTCCGCCGACCTGTGGCGCCAAGACTCGCTGGAGTTTTCGCTGTCGGACCTGAGCCAGGAGCAGCTGACCAGCACCGAGGAGATCGTCGACCCCTCTGAACCCGAAAACAGAGACCTCAACGGCGGACACAGAGGTATCTCGAGCGAGAGGGCCAACTCCGTGGATGAACTCCGCACCCTGAAGAGCTCGGTGCACCGAGGCTCTCGGAACCGCTACAAGTCCAGGCGGGACGGCAAACGGACTCTGGGGGGGAGGAAGAGTAACGGTGGGCTGTCTCCGGGAGAGGAGGACGGCAGCGGGTACGGGGCGTACACCCTGCCCTGCCGGCGCTCTCACTGCCTTTCCGAGGATCGACCGAGCCTCCAGGGGGCGCTGTGCTCCAGCATGCAAGGTCGTCGTGCACAGACCTCACACGTAAGTAAATTTTTGTTCAGAGTATAAAGAAACAATAACAATATTGACTTCTAATTCAGGTCGGAATGACGCCA
This sequence comes from Trichomycterus rosablanca, assembly GCF_030014385.1. Taxonomy (NCBI): domain Eukaryota; kingdom Metazoa; phylum Chordata; class Actinopteri; order Siluriformes; family Trichomycteridae; genus Trichomycterus; species Trichomycterus rosablanca. The sequence goes on along the minus strand of NC_086005.1, from coordinate 27,311,595 downwards.
CAGCAGTTCATGGGCATCCTGGAGAGCAAAACGGTCCTTGAACTCTTGATGGAAGTGACAACTTTTCATCTGGAGCTAAACAACACTGATAGATGTTGGGTTTCGGGTTTCTAGAGGCACCTTTACTAAATTTATGAGCTGCAGTTTGGAAAAAAGTGGATGACATGTCTTGGAGGAAGCACATGTTAGCCCCTAACTTTCCAAGCTAGAAGAATTGAGCAGTAATTGGTGATTAGTGCAGCACTATAGTATGCAATTCCACTTCTGCTGAGATCTGGGGGTCCAGGGTTCGAATTCTGGCAGTGCTATCGGCCGGTCGGGTGTCTGCACACTTCACCTGTCACTGCGCTCTCAGTGCTGGTCCCACACCCGGATAGAAATACGAGTGTTGTGTAAGAGGCGATCCCCAAATATGCACTTGCATCTTTTATTGAACTTTAAAAAGCCTTATTTATAAATGATCTATAAATAAAAATCACTTTTAATTCTGGTTTAGCGATAATGAGACATCATTTATTCTCACTCACCGGCGCTGAGGTTTAATCACACAAAAGAATGCCGTCGTTCCTCGTGTCCTCATAAATCTGACACATCGAAGATCATCATCTTTCTCGTCAGGCTGGTTTGAAGGTGCATGAATCAGAATCGAGTGCACGAGAGTAACTGAGATCCTCAGTTTGATTCGCGGGTAGTTCCTTGTACTTTATGGCTCGGTAAACAATTACTACCTGGCAGGAGCGTTACCAATAAAACCCTGGCTGCTGGTACAGCTGTTGACAACATCTCTCTGATTATAGTTCCTTCTGTAAACAGTGCAGGATTGGGGTGGAACAGCGTCAGGAATCTGGCAACCCTATAAGATGATTACCCCCATGGACAGTAATGCACGCTGATTGCACACCATTGTAAGGTGCTTTGAATTAAAGTGCTAATGTAACGTGATGTAAATATCAAGCGTGAAGTTCCTAGAAATCAGAAGAACACTGACAACCCTAGACCAGGCCGAGTAGTCCGGCACCACAGCCTCGGAGAAATGCAAGCGTGCCGACAAAGAAGCTGGCAACGAAGACAGAGAGAAGCCGTGATATATAGAAAACCCTCCACCTGAAGCTTAGAAAGACTAAAGCATATGAGGGGTAGATGACTGTCAATCAAGAGAGCCTCCATGCCCCATCTGCTGGCCAAACTAGGCAGAATAAGGGGAAACAAGGCACAGGTGATTAACATGCTACTGCAACTCCATGCCCCAAGTGCCGGCAAACTTGGCCACGCAGAAGGACACGGCGACTTAAGAACTCGCCTCGGTGTCGCACCATGTTGAGCCTCACAAAAGAACCACCCTGGGAGAGGGGATTGCCCCAGAGGTGGCATGACGTCCCTTTTCCTGTTTTTATTTCTTTGAGGCGCTCTGTTATGATTCCTAATCTTAGTGATCTTTTGATTGTTGCCCGCAGGACATCACCGCGGGCGAGGGCAGCGAGTTCGGAGACAGCGGCATCGACGGCGTGGCGGTCGATTCCGACCCTCAGTCCCGCCACCGCAAGGCCATGTCGGCCTCCTTCTCCGTGTACTCGGCGGTCAGCGCCAGGAGCAGCAGCGGGAGCAGCAGTGGCGGAGCGGGAGATCGCGACAGGCGACCTGGCGAAGGCCAGGGGGTCTACGAGAACTTCCGACAGGAGCTGGAGTCCAGCACGCGGCGGACGTACGAGAGCCTGGAGGAGGCCAGCTCGGCCGTCAGCGACGAGAGGAGCAGCGGCACGGCCAGTTCCGCCTTCCACTCGGAGGCGCTGTTTCTCCACACCACGCAGGGTACGGTGCGCAAGGCGGGGGAGCTGGCTGTGAAGAACTTCCTGGTGCATAAGAAGAATAAGAAGGTGGAGCCGGCGACCAGGCGCAAGTGGAAGCGCTATTGGGTGTCGCTGAAGGGTAAGAACACGGTTAAATTTTATTGCAGTAGCAGTGATTAATAATCATAGGTCCAGGGGCTTCCGACTGGTGCAGGAGAACCATTTGGGACCTTTAGTTTAACCCCTGGCATCAATGTAGCTACTACAAGGAGTCCAGGAGAACATTTTACCCTCTCTCTGGGCATCAGGGACGGCATACTTCTCTCCACATATCATTATGTGTGATATTAATTATTCATAGTTTTTGCAAGTGTACAGAATGGTGCTGTTAGTGCCCCCTCCAGGGATGCTTTGCTGCCCTTTGTTTTCATTGCAGTTTAAAAAAAGGGGGGTGGGTGTCTTGGGGTAAAACAAACAAGTGGGTGAAAAGACAGTGGCTACAATGGCAAACAATTGGGTTTAAAAACCGTTGTTTAGTGAACTAGTGGCATGAAGTGAACAACATTGGGGTCCCACAATACCACCATATATTTGCCACGTCACAATTATTCAATCCCTACGTAATATTGCTGATATTAAAATCTACTGCTAGTCTGTAGGATCTTAAGTTGGGTTACAACATGATAAAACCATCTGGAACTGAAAAACAGCCTTTAGTTTGCTTACGTTGCTTTAGTTGCTGTAGTCTGTTATATAAACACCATGGAATAAAGCTCAACATTTCATCCAAAGACCCTAAAAATGACCTGGGTAATAAAGACACTACAGAAAACCCTCAGTGTTAGTGCAAAAGACTTACCGGACGACCTGGCAAAGGCTGGGATGAACCCTGAACCCTAAGAAGATTCACCACTCTTGACCAACTTGAATATGCCTGTAGGAATTCGGAGAGGTCCGGGACACGGTTCTATGGAGTAACGAATCAAAACTGGAACTGTTTGGCCAAACGGGGTGGCACGGTGGTTCACAGCAAGAAGGTCCTGGGTTCGATCCCCAGGTGGGTTTCCTCCGGGAGCTCCGGTTTCCTCCCACAGTCCAAAAACATGCAGTCAGGTTAATGAGACACGGAATTGCTTTATAGGTGAATGGGTGTGTGCCGCGTCCAGGGTGTTACTGTGTGCCTTGCACCCATTGAAAAGCTGGGATAGGCTCCAGTACACCCCCCCCCCCCCCCCACATCATCATACTACCTTGTAAAGTGTGTGTGTGTATGTGTGTGCCACCTCGTAAAGCCACATCACCGTTAGCATCATGTTTATACAACAAGCACAAACTTCACGACTTCATGAGTTTATTCTCAGTTCCTCTTTTGTTGTGTTGCTGTGAGCAGTTCACTCATTTAAATAAAGGTCAGAACTCCTGAGGGCTGATGGGAAAACATACGTAAACCAGGAACCCGTCCAGGAACTGTGCTGTTACTAATGTACAGAATCGTTTCAAACCTTAAAGGTTAGCAAGGTTCAGTGGAAATGAACCTAGTGTTTGTGCTTTATGCTTTATTTGAATACTAAAACCTGTCAGTAGAGTCAGTTTGGGAACTGGGTATGCCCACAGTGGAACTGGGAGATGGAAGAGTTCACTCTGGTCTCGCAAACGTTGTCGATACACTTAGTTATGAGTTTTTGAGTCTGAATCATGTGTAAAACAAAGCAAATCTGTGATTAAATAAACAGTATGAATGCTAATGCGCTGGTGCACTACCTCTGACATTCAAGTTTGACCTGCTGGGTACCTACACAGATTATGAGTGAATACAGTTCAAGCACTTGAGGCTTAAGAACCTTGCTCAGGGGTCCTACAGTGCCAATATGGCAATGGTAGGGCTTGAACCTGCAACCTAATGAATACAAGTCAGTACCTTAACCTCTGAGACATCACTGCTCAGACCTGATTGGCTGTGTTGATTTAAGGAGGGTGACTTTTTTGGTAGGGAATTGGATACAACTAAATTGAGACGAAGTAAGGTTAGGTAAATTATACTTTCCCACTACAGCTCCAGGATCCAGGGTTCGAATCCCGAGCTGTGCTATCGGTCAGTCCGGTGTTACACACAGACGTTTCTGACTACGTTTGACAGACGGATATGAAGAACCCAGACGTCCGTCTGTTGATTCGTCTAATGTTTTTGTCTGTACCCGTTACAGGATGCACCCTCTTCCTGTACGAGACTGACGGGCGCTCAGGGATCGACCACAACAGCATCCCCAAACACGCGGTCTGGGCGGAGAACAGCATCGTCCAGGCGGTTCCTGAACATCCCAAGAAGGATTTCGTCTTCTGCCTCAGTAACTCGCTGGGAGACGCTTTTTTCTTCCAGGTGAGTCTCCAACGTTTACGTTTACAACATTTACTGTCTCCGTTTGAGACATTCTGTAGGAAGCGCTCGGCTTGAGCGGTAAAACATCATCAAACTGTGAATATGAGACGAATCTGCATTAGTGTGGAATAAGCGTCAGATCCAGGGTTACAGCTCCACATGTATCTGTGTTTATCTGGATTTTCCTCCCTGTTTCACTTTTAAACTTGTGTTACAGCTCAGAATCAGAATCAGCTTCTCCCAGAGTCTCAAACACTTCTGGTTCAAAATAAAGCTTAACGTGGTTTAATGTAGTAAAAGAAGGAGACAGGAGCACTAAACTTCTCTTCATTATTACTGCTCATAAGTTCCTCCACTAATCACATTCCTCACTCGCTGTTTTACTACAATAAGTCGCTTTTACCAGGCCGCTCAGGTGGCGCAGCGGTAAAAAGTACACTAGCGCACCAGAGTTGGGGTTTCGAATACATCGTATCGAATCTCAGCTCTGCCTTTCCGACTGGGCTGGGCGGCTGCTTGAACAACGATTGGCTGTTGTTCAGGGTTAGGGGGTTAAAAGTCGGATCATAGGTCCTCATAACTGGTGCGACTGTGGCCCCTGCTGGCTGACTGATGGCGCCTGCACAGGGCTGAGGAATAATGCTGATGGGGGTGTGGCCCTCCGTACACGGTGCCCGTCGGTGTATGAACTTGACTCGTGCAGGTGAAAAATGCAGTCTGTACTGACTGTACGTGCCGGAGGGGGCGTGTGTCAGTTGAGAGGCGTCCTCAGTCAGCGGTGAAGGGTCGAATCAGTATAGAAGGAGCAAATTAGGGTAACTGGACATGACTAGATTAGGGGAGAAAAGGCTTTTACTCCCTCCTATCAAACAGTTCGTCTCATTGGAGGAACTTTGAAAAGGTCTAGATTAACTGAAGAGGTCCTGCTTTTAATAATTAGCATTTTTTACATTATTCTACATGCTTGCAAAACACATTAAAGCTCAACAAGCATTTAATTTGATGATATTTTCTATATATTCTAGCTTATATTTAGGGTAATAATAGTGCACCTATAAAAGTCCCAAATTGCATTTACTGTGGGTGTGTATTATTGCATCCAGTGTTTCCAGGATAGCCTCCTGTGGGAACCAGTATCCCCAGTGTCCTACTAATGCAACATACTGTTTAATCTGTTTAGTCACATGTCTTCACTTGTGTTTTCTCTTTATGGGGTCACGTCTGTCTCAGTGAGGCCTCGATTTGAGGTTTTAGAGCCGTTTAACGAGCTTTATGCTAATTCAGGGAATCTATACGCCCTCGTGGCATTTCATGGAGTGTAATTGAGGTCATTTTAAACGCTGACGTGTTAAACCTGCCGTTATCGTGATGTTATTATTAAAGTATCATTAATCTCTGAGAGCTGTGAGTACCACCTTATTTAAAATTAAAACAAAAGGTCAGGCAGCTCCCCCGACTTATCTTTGCATTATATGAACTCTCATATTAATCAAATCTCAGTTTCCAGACCCCCCTGGAAGCCACACTGTTATTATATCAAGCTCATCTTAGGCCTGTAGTTAGTCTAAACCCAAAAGTCTGAACCGTCTGATCTCCTCTGTCGTGTCTGTGTGCCCAGACGTCTGGCCAGACGGAGCTGGAGAACTGGATCACCGCCATCCACTCGGCCTGCGCCACGGCCGTAGCCCGTCAGCACCACCGCGAGGACACGGTGCGCCTCCTGCGCGCCGAGATCAAGAAGCTGGAGCAGAAGATCGACATGGACGAGAAGATGAAGAAGATGGGAGACATGCAGCTGTCGGCCGTCACCGACAGCAAGAAGAGGAAGACCATCCTGGACCAGGTACGAGTCTAAGTCATCGTCCTCTTATTATTAAAAAATAGAGGTTAAGTTAATACACTAGTAGGAGGAAGGTTACTGGTTCAAACCACCACCACTTGGGCCCTCGAGCAAGGCCCTTAACCCTTGGACTGTTTACTGTTAGTCACTGCTAAATGCCAAAAATGTAAATGTAATTGATTGGCTAGTCTGAGGGAGGAACTGCTGCAGTTACGACCTCTGCTGGCTGTTGATGGTGCTGCACAGAGACAGGGGAAAACAGAGACTCTCCGTGCGCGATACGGATCTCCATATGAACCCGCCTGATGCAGGTGAAAAGAAGTGGTCATCTACTTACTGCACACACTTCCACCAGTGCTGACATCTCGAGCTGGCGAGTTTGAATCTTGGCTGGTAAATGGACAATGATTGGCTAGTCTAAGGGAAGCCCTGCTGATATTACGACCTCTGCTGGCTGTCGATGGTGCTGCACAGAGACAGGGGAAAACAGAGACTCTCCGTGCGCGATACGGATCTCCATATGAACTCACCTGATGCAGAAATTAGGGGAAATCATTAAAAAATTACCCCCTTATCCTTGGACATGGGCAGTTGTGCTTATATAAGGAAAAAATAACTTAATTACCAAAGTATATGATCAAAATGAGTATGAATTAGATATTCAGAGGGATGTAAAGACAGCCTGCTCTCTAGCAGTGGTTCCCAAAGTGAGCAGGGCTAATAAATGAGGCGTGTTTGAGCAAGCCAGCATAAGATGGACACGTTTATGAGGGATAGACAGTAAAGATGTACGTCACTCGTAATTATTCCACTGTAAAGGTGATCTGTGTAGTTTCTTTTGATTGATTGATTGTTTGATTGATTACTTTATTGATCCCTGAAGGGAAATTGCAGTGTTACAGCACTCACGCACTCACTTTCTTAACCGCTTATTCAATCAGGGTTGTGAGGGCTTTTCAATGGGCGCAAGGCACACACACACACACACACACACAACCATTCACCTATTAAGCAATTTAGTGTCGACTGCATGTTTTTGGACTGTGGGAGGAAACCGGAGCTCCCGCCGGAAACCCACTCAGGCACAGGGAGAACATGCAAACTCTGCACAGAAAGGACCCGGACCACCCCGCCCTGCCTGGGAATCAAACCCAGGACCTGCTGTGAGGCGACAGTGCTACCCACCGAGCCACCGTACCACCAGGTCGTACATACAGAGTGATTTAATAATTCCAGCTGACCCGTCTTTACAGGCAGCGTATTATTTATTGTATTTTAATCTTTGCGTGCCAAGGAGAAGCTTTTAATAAACGTTTTGGTGTAAAAAGGTGGATTTATTTTAGTGGATAATAGTTGTTTATGATGTGGGTGAAGCGTTCAAGCAGGGCTTTGTGAGGGGGGTTCGTGCCGACAGGATCTGTGGACGTTTGCTGACGTCGGATATTATAGTCATCACAGTGTTTCTGCTGTGTGAGGAATGTTTTAAAGAGCGACGTGTGGTGTGATTTTTGATATTCTAGAGCTGGAGGTGTGCACTCCTCTGTAATATTTAAATATATTTATAATAAAGACGTGTGGGAGGATCAGGTTTGCTGACTAACGCTGTTCCTGAGCACCACTAACACGACCGTGTTAATATTTCTGCCAGCAGCGCCGGACACAAAACCCTGCAGTTCTTTTTCTATTATACAGTAAAATATTGTTGTAAAAATCTCCTCCAACCTTAAGCATGATGAGAAGTCGAGATGTGTACCTATGTGTGTGTGTGTGTGTGTGTGTGTGTGTGTGTTTGTTGATGTATATTCTTATCTACAAAAGGCGGCACTGCAGAAAGAGTAGCAGGTTTGCGTGCCACCACTTAACACTTCATCCTAACGTAAATGCCCTGAAACCCTTTTGCACGTCTGCAATTCCATTCCAAGAACTGCATTCATACTCTTTGTACTGTAAAGTCTGAGGGCCTCTGTGCCCCAGGGCCCGGTCCTGAAGGTGTAACGGAAATAAAGTGCGCTCTGACGGGGTAACGAGCCGTCCTCCTACTACTGTTCCTCATTTGCTCCAGGAGCTCCGGATCGCTCTCCGTATGTTATGCTGTATTGATTGAATCGATCTAACCCCGCTTCTCCTCTCCGGCTCAGATCTTCCTGTGGGAGCAGAACCTGGAGCAGTTTCATATGGATCTGTTCCGTTTCCGCTGCTACCTATCCAGCCTGCAGGGCGGCGAGCTTCCCAACCCCAAACGCCTGCTGGCCTTCGCCTCCAGGCCCACCAAGCTTGCCATGGGACGCCTGGGCATCTTCTCGGTCTCCTCGTTCCACGCTCTGGTATGAACCGCATACACCCGCTACAGAATTTGCTCTAATATGGACAAAAGTATTGGGACGTCTAACAGGTGTAACAAATCAGTTATAAAAAGGAAATCATATGCTTCCAATGGTTTAGGGAAGACCCTTTCCTGTGCCAGCTCTATAAAGACCTCAGCCCTACTGAACAGCTCTGGAATGAACCAGAACATCAACTGAGGCTTTCTCGACCAGTATCAGTTCCCAGCCATAAAAATGCTGTCATATTTAGACTGTATGGGCACAAATCCTCACAGACATACTTCAAAGTCTTGTGTAAAGCCTTCTCAGAAGAGAGGAGACGTCACTCTATTTTAATACTATTCCAGCAAGCTCATGCTCAGCTGTCCTAATACTTTTGCCCATATAGTACGATTAGTGTGCAGTTAATGTGGCAGGATTGTAATACTAATAATAATATTAATACTGTAATACTGTGTGTGTGTGTTGCAGGTTGCAGCCAGAACAGAGAGTGGAATTCGGAGGCGGACTCACGGCCTCTCTCGCTCCTCCAGCAAACGCAAGAGCCGCTTCTCCTCACTGTGGGGTCTGGACACTACCTCAAAGAAAAAGAGCAAAGGCCGAGCCAGCATCAGTCAGGTCTCTTCATCAAAATCTCAATATTTACACTTCTAACACCTGAATTAAATGATTAAAGCGTTTATCTAGAACGTCTGTGTGGTCACTTAAAAACATTCAAATGTTTTAGAGACATTATTAGATATTATTCGAATATCCAGATCCATGGTTTTGTAACATGGTCCTCAAATACCAGCACAGAGATCCTGAACTCCTCTGTTTAAAACTCGGCGTTGCCACCGGTCGGCTGGCCGCCATCTAGCGGGCATAATTGGCAGTGCCTGCAGGGAGGGATGACCAGACTATATGGGTGGGGTCTTCAAACGCTGTGTAAGAACCCTGATTGGAAGATAGAGGCGCCTGTGCAGGGTGCATGGGTGGAAAAGGGTTCCGCTAAGGGCTGCGCTTGGGTCGGAGGAGGTGTGAGCAGCGATATACCCACCTCGACTGAAAATCCCTCCTAAATCTTCTACTTCACATCACATAAACTGATTAAAGCCATTAGATTGTTTAGCTAATGTTGAGCTCATTCTCTCTGTAGGTGTTTGTGGACGGAGACGACTCGGTGAAGAAAAGTCTGGAGCAAGTGTATGACGATCCATCCAAGGAGGGATCGGTAAGCGAAATTATAATCAGTAAATCAGCTGTTTATGTTGCCACTGACGGCTTAAATTTACTGCATTTATAAGCAGCTGCTCCAGTATTTAGGGGTCACCACAACGGATCTGGTCCACATATCGGACTTGGAACAGTTTTTACGCCGGATGCCTTTCTCGACACAACCCTCCTAGTTTGTTCGGGCTTGGGACCTGCACTGAGAGCGTACTGACAAATGCGGCCCCCCATGTCCATTATTATAAAATCCCGCTCTGTACTAAGCAACTTTTAAGCCACTAGTCTTGCTCGTCTTGATCCTCCACCCAGAATTCAAGGAAGCCGGGCATCAAGGGTCCTCACTGTACCAGCACCCAAGTGTTGGAAGGAACTTCCCCTGCCTGTCCAAACATCAGAGTCTCTCACTATATTCAAAAAATGATTAAAGACCTTCATCACCTCTTTACTAAGCACTTAAGCTGAGCACTAACATGCACTTACTAACCTTCTACAGCATCTTATTTAAAAAAAGCAGATTTGTATCCTTGGACTGTTGTTTACTTAAACTAGAGTAGAGAAATCTCTCCGGATAAGAGCGCCTGCTAAATGCAGAAAATGTAGACACCAGTCTGCCAATAGCACAAAGATTTAAACCCTAGATCCACAGATCCCAGCAGTAGTTCTTTACCGCTGCACCAGGGTGGGAAAGTGAGAGGTGTTTAATCTTCGATGTCCATTATATGAGGCTCCGGTCACTGACATTGCTACCGGGAGTCTCCTGAGAGAGAGGAGGGTTGCCAGATTCCTCACGTAACAGAAACATCCATTATAGTCCTTGAGAGGTGACAGATGGTGTTTGTTTTGGTAGTGAAGTGTCAGTGCATGTATACATAAGATAAGAAACAGTATATTAAGCATGTGTGTGTGTGTGTGTGTGTGTGTGTGTGGGTGTAAAGTTTTTAAGCAGGCTGGATCTCAGATAGGTTCGGCGGCTAAATTGGCGCTCATTTGTACTCATTTTTTGGTGTGTGTCCTGGCACTGCTGGCATGCCGTGGCCAGATTGTAGAGAGCGAGAGAAAGGGCGCGGTGAAAGCTGTCACCCGATACAGAAGGATAAGATATCAGGGCTCGCGCAGCATGCCGCCGCTGACAGCAGGTCCGACCTCCTGACAGGCGATAGAACAGAGAGCCGAGATTCCCATACCCCAACCATAATGCCCCGCTGTCCATCAAACATCAGCACATCGAACCGCCTCCACGGGCGAGGCCTGGCCTCCGAGGGCCGGGGAGAGATCAGATACCGGTGCGGTCGGGTGCCGAGTTAATTAGATTCTGCAGATTAAAAGGAATTAGACACGGAGCCGGCGGGACGCTTCTCTCCACGATCGATTGTGACAGGACTGGTTAAGTGTGATAACACGCGTGTTTGATATGGTAAAGCAGCACCCAGGTATTTATACAGATCTGGTTTCACGAGGTACAGAGGAACCTCCATTTAACAGACCTCAATTTAAAGGACAAAATCTAGAAAACCGAATGTCCAGTCCAGTTGTTTAATATTCTTGCAAGAAGTGAACCAAGACCAGTAGTTCAGTAATCGTCTGCTAGCCGGCGCACGTCTCTCTGTTTACATGAGTGATAGGCTTTATTTTGTCGGGAGGCTCGCTTAGTTCTCGCCTTTTTCTCAGTGCTTATTTATGCACCAGTGCTGCTCCAGTAGCCACCAGCAGTGCTGCAGAATTATCTCCCCAGTATTACAGTACACCGATTTTAATACTTATTTACAGGTTTTACATGACGTATTTACATATTTACAAACATTTTAGATTTTAATGTTGATCATATGTACGCGTTTAGCACTTTGTGGACCTTAGTGCTGTGTTTTCGTATATTTTCGCACCCCTGGAAAAAAAACCTTACTGTTATGGACAGTTGCATTTAACGAACCCGTGCTCCCCCCTTTTAGTCCGTTAAATCGAGGTTCCTTTGTATAAAAGTAACCAACTGTTGCAAGTTGGTTACTACTGGTTTGAGTCTCAGCGGTGCTATCAGCCCTATTAGGGCATCTGCATGGATATTATTGGCTAATGACCAATAATATGAGGGAGATGACCAAAACACTCGGTGCGCAGGTCCCAAGCCCGAATAGAAATAGGAGGGTCAGGTCTGGTATACGGACCAGATTCGCTGTGGCGACACCTACAGATGGGAGCATGTAATAGCATTCAAAAAAATCTAAATACAGTACATAAGAGTTAAATCCTTGGTTTCTTTATTTGTGTTTATTGGCAGGGGCGGTTCTGGGGAGCTCGGACCCCCTCATAAAGTTCTGTTAGGGCCTGTTTTAATCCAGCTTGGCCAGAATTAGGGAAGGAAATGGGGCCTTACTAAGAAGTGAAAGAGGCCCGGACGCATAGCTGAAGGGGAAATGAAATTATAGGCGTGATGCCTGTCGGGCGTGTCAAGTGTACCGTGGTGAAATCCTGAAGGGAAGTTGTGCAAAGTGTCAAAATGGTTAAAAAAGAGAAGAATAGTCCTAATAAAAATGAAACCGATGTTTAAAGAGCTACATTTCATATTTTATTACTATTATTTAATAAAAACCATCAAATAAAAACCTTAGAATAATACTTTTTTGCTATTATGTATTCTATTTTCTATTAAATATCTATGTTCTCCCCTTTTTCTCCGAATTTATCGTAGCCTATTAGCCGGTGGCTTGTGAGGAGGGTTTATTTGCCCGACACGCGCTCCCTCCAACAAAAGTGGCCAATTGTGGCGCCCAGCCGCCCGGTAGCACAGCTAGAGGAATAATTCTTTTTTAAAATGTAAAAAAGACTGATACATACTGACGTCATTTTATACAAGTTTAATGGTTACGGTTACGGTCTTCACTATGTCTTTAATCACAGGTTACTGTTGAGTACTAATGACTACAGTCAGTTATTGTTTACCTACAATAAAAACCTTCATATTTATACTGTCCTGTGTGTTTCTGATGATCTACAGGATCCGAGAGGATCTGTGAAGAGTCTCTCCCAGCATAATGCAGACAGCGAGGTTTGGGTTCCCGGATATCTCACACCGTCCTGGGTGATCCTGCCCAACGATCAGCCGGTTCTGGTCATCGTACAGCCAGGAGAGACGGCCGAGGAGGCGCTGGAGGCGGTGTGCAAGGTGAGCGCACACACACACACACACACTTTCTTAACCGCTTATCCAATCAGGGTCGCGGGGGGTGCTGGAGCCTATCCCAGCTTTTCAATGGGCACAAGGCACACAGTAACACCCTGGATGGGGCGCCAGTCCATCACAGGGCACACACACCCATTCACCTGTAGGGCAATTCAGTGTCTCCAAATAACTTGATTGCATGTTTTTGGACTGTGGAAGGAAACCGGAGCTCCCAGAGGAAACCCACACAGACACAGGGAGAACATGCAAACTCCACACAGAAAGGACCCGGACCATTCCAGCTGGGGATCGAACCCAGGACCTTCTTGCTGTGAGGCGACAGTGCTACCCACCGAGCCACCGTGCCGCCCCACATACACACTGTCCATCCTTATTACTGAATCAATTGGGTGTATAAACTACATTACTTGCTTGCCAGTTTGGGGAAGGCCCTGAACTCAATCCCATTACACCCATTAAGCACTTTTGTTTTGAATTGGAATGACAACTGTGAGTCATGCCATCATCATTCATTCATTTATTTATTCAGTGTCTGTTTCACCACTGCTGGTCTGATTTATTGGGCGTAAAGCAGGAAACACACTGTGGCTGAATGATTGTGAATACCTGCAGTCATGTTCCTAAATCTAGTAAAACATTTGGTGTGGAGAGGAGGTTTTTATTGCTGCACAATTATATCGCTTGGATTGGTAAGAACTGTATGAAGGAAAGCCTTCTACAGTATAACAAAGCAAACCTTTACAAACCTTGCTGTGTGTGTGTGTGTGAGTGTGAGCGCACACACACACACCTTGTTAAAATTGAGCAGCGCCTGTGGAAATTGAATTGTGAATAAGTGATGTTGTGACGTTGGTATGCAGACCTATTAAATCCTGGAAATGGTTTTCTGTCAGTGAACGTAATGGAACACGGTATAAAGCACCTCAGGTCCCGTCTGCCCTCATAAACATTTATACCTTCAATTTACCCAGTGATGTTTTAATAGTATTTTTATATTTTAATCATTAATGAGCTCGGGATTTTAACAGTCAGATATTTGTTTAGGTTTTTTCCTTATAGGCAGTAAATCTGTCGTCTGGGATCAGCACGATTCATTAAGAGTACTCTATTAAATATGAAGCATACATCATCTACAGACTTTTGTGTTCTCTGTTCTGTACCAGGTCCACAGCTTGGATCTGTCGCTGCATTATCTCTGTCTGAAGTTTCTGATCGACAATCAAGTGCAGCTTTACATACCAAAACCAGAGGAGGAACTCTGGGACCTTGTGAGTTTATTATTATTAATATTATTATTATTACTGTTGTTATTATTATTATATAGACACTATATAAAGATTATTATTATTATTGTTATTTTTAATGTTAATATTAATATTAATATCAATATTACTATATAGGAATTATATAAGATTTATTGTAATTATTATTATTATTATTATATAGACACTACATAAAGATTATTATTATTATTAATATTAGTATATAGACACTATATAAAGATTATTATTATTATTATTATTATTATCATCTTTATTACTATATAGGAATTATATAAAGATTTATTACTGTTATTATTGTTTTTATTATTATTATTATTGTTATTACAATCATTATTATTATTACTATTACTATATAGGAATATATAAATATTTATTATTATTATTAATATTATTATATAGACACTATATAAAGACTATTATTATTATTATCTTTATTACAATATAGGAATTATATAAATATTTCTTATTATTATTATTATTATTATTATTATCATTATTATTATTACTATTATTATTACTATTACTATATAGAAATTATATAAATATTTATTATTATTATTATTATATAGGCATTATTTAATGATTATTATTATAATTTAGACATTATATAAAGATTATTATTATTATTGTTATTATTGTTATTACTATTATTATTACATAGGCATTATATTAAGATTATTATTATTGTTGTTGTATAGGCATTATAAGCCCTTTATAACATCTGATATAAACCTACATAAACATGTCAGATGTAAAGATTGACTTTGATGTGATGTTACATAAGGGGACAAGGTCAATCATTATGAGATATTAATTATTTTTATAGACTTTTATGTGTAATCTAAATGTTTATGTAAAGGGTTTATGTTGGATCCTTGAGAAATGTGTTATTAAACACTTTTCTTTCTTACTTGTGGAGGAATAATAAAAAATTAATTTTACCTTTTTAATCTCTACCACAAGGACTTCTGAAATGCATCATGTTTAATAGTTTTCTATATTTTGGTTTGTTTGGTTTGATGTGCTGTTAAGGCTCTTTGTTTATTTCCTTTCAGCTCTATAATGAGATCGAAATCTGCACCAAAATCACCAAAGTTCTTCAGTTCGACAGGGAGGAGTCCTGCACCGTGGGTTACGGTACGACATTTACAGGTTCAGTTGTTAAAAAACCTTAAATATGTTAAAATCCTCATGTCTCTGAACATGAACCCGTCCTCGTCTCTCCGTCAGGATTCTCTGTAGCCGTGCTGGACGACGACGGCACTCAGACGCTCCACATCAGCCACGTGAATCCGGACGGCCTCGGCTTCACTAAAGGTCAGAACCACGCCCATGACTCTGTATACATTAGAAATAATAAAAAGGAAACAAGCACGTGGACTCAGCAGGCAGGTGGTGGTGGTGCCTCACAGCTTCAGGGTCCAGGTTTCAGTCTTGAGCGTTGTGTATGTTTATGTGGGTTTCCTTCCACCCCCCCAAAAACATGCCGTTATGTAGATTAGCTACTCTAAACTGCTCAGGGGTAGAAGATCCTGTAGAAGTCTGGTCCTGCTGTTTAGGTATACATAAGAGCTTTATATTTAGTAGCAGATTGTACCTGGATAGGTTAAACATAATTAAACTCTTCATAAGTGGATATTTAAAAGTGAGCTGGTCAATGTGTGTTTTTTTCTGACCCACATTTGCTCGTATTATGACTGCATTTTAAAATACTAGTGCATCATGGGAAAACACTGCACAATTTGCTTCTGTAATTCACCTTTTGAAGAACAAGCTTGACACACATGAGGTTTGGATTAACAAGAGAAGCAAATTAAACCCATACCCATGTGTGTGTGTGTGTGTGTGTGCCCTGTGATGGATTGGCAACCTTTCTGGGGTGTTTCCCACCTTCCGCCTGGTAAATCTGTAAAAATTTGACAGGTGTCAGATTCATAGATTCAGAAATCAGTAGATCAGCGACCAGCATGGATCTGACGGAACTGGCCGTGAGTGTAATTAAGCAATTACAGCAGCAGACCTGCCTAATTAGCTTTAATAGAGCAATTGGATGCTAATGGAGAGCAGCTGGTGAACAGTAAGGAGCTCTCGGTTACAAAATGATGAAGGCTTTATTTTTATTATTTGACGTTTATGTTAAATAACGGTGTAAAGAATATTGTGTGTTGTAAATGTATGAACATAAGATGTACTTGTACGGCTGCCGTGGTAGGTGATGCAGTTTTTTTCCACAATTACTGGCACCTCTGATAAAGATGAGTGCACAGGGATATAAGAAGTTCACATTTGATTAAATAAAATAAAAAAATCCAACATTTTTTTGTAGTTATATTATTCAGATTAGGAAAAAAACTCACCAGGTAGTTAATTATTGGCTGTTTTTAACAAAACAATGTGTGCCACGATTATTGGCACCTATATGTATATATTAGGGCTGTCGAAGTTAACGCGATAATAACGCATTAACGCAATCTCAATTTAACGCGATTAAAAAAATTAGTGCCGTTAACGCAAATTCTAGTTCATGTTGACACTTGACTGGTAGAACAAACGTTTTAATGTCGGACTTGCCACCGTTTTTTATTTGCGGTTTGTTAACATAATGTAACCGATCGTGGTAGTGATGCACTTGCATAATAAAGAAATAAATACACGCTATATTCACAAGTTGTCGGGAGCAGAACACTTTATTACACTTAATTAACTTCTTCTTCTGTACCGAATACCGGAAAGCTGAGTCGAGCACGTTAGTTCATAAACTATGGAAGCCCCAAAGGGTCAAAACACACTCACTTCGTGTAGAAACGTCCATCAAACCATCGTCACGATACAACCACAGACAAGTCTGATACAATAACTACGCCTTATCCCACCTAAAGCACCGCTGATCTACAATGTTTGCTGATGGAGAAATTCTAACCTACAATCTGACATTTACTGCCTAGTATGTGAGTGAATAAAACTCCCTTACAGTTTTCTCTTGTCCCAGCAGTTTTTAACATAAGTACATTTAGCATAAAATGTGTTCACCATTTTAATTGTAACATTTCACTTAAAAATCCTTGTTTTCTATAACATTTACACAGATTTTTTTTAATGCGATTAATCGCGATTAACTATATGAAATTCTGAGATTAATCGCGATTAAAAAATTTAATCGTTTGACAGCCCTAGTATATATACCACCAAGCTGCTACTGTTGGACCCCTGAGCAAGACCCTAAATCCTCAATTGCGATCGATAGATAGATAGATAGATAGATAGATAGATAGATAGATAGATAGATAGATAGATAGATAGATAGATAGATAGATAGATAGATAGATAGATAGATACTTTACTGATCTCGAAGACATAATTAGACATACTTGTAAGGAGCTTTGGATAAAAACTTCTGCTAAATGCTGCAAATTTAAATGCAAATGATTGGTCAAGACTGGCAAAGATGTTAATAGTGGGGCATCCTGGGTAATGTACCAGCTTTGGGACGCTCTGTTTAGAATATAGGACTACTTTAACAATACTCATTATTCTAAGTTAGCTTTCATGTTCTTAATAAAGTCACATAAACAAAGTTCTATCCTCATTGAAAACAGTGTTTAACAAATGTGCACCATGAATATTGGCATCTATATATGTATATATGTATATATATTTATATATACTAT
>NC_086005.1:27208929-27288929 GCF_030014385.1 Trichomycterus rosablanca | reverse complement strand
TGTGAGTGTATAGGTGTAAATGTATGCATGTGTGAGTGTAAATGTGTAAACGAGTGTGTGAGTGAGTTAATGCGTGTGTGTAAGTAAGAAAGAAACAGGTAGCAAAGAACAACGGGTCACATGTCCATGCAGACGCCCGACGGGCTGGTAGCTCTGCTGAGATTCAAAGCCTGGATCTCCAGCTCTCAGCAGAAATGGGCAAGCGTACTTCACCGAGGCACCACCCGAGCGTCTTACAAAGTCAGCACTTTTTTTGGGTGTGGGCAGCCAGACCAGCCTGTACAGATGTGCTGCCTCCAGAGGTGGCGTGGTGGCACCTTTATGAGCGAACCCTACAGAGGTAACCACACTGGACATGAGTCTCTTTTACAGTTTCTCTCTTTTTATTCTTGTTGTGACACACCGGTGGATTGAGTAGCTGGCCCATTTGTGACTCTCTGCTTTAGGCTGGAGATGTTTGATTTTTGGCTTTTGCTTACTGAACCGCAGTATCGTGTTCTGGCTTGGCTAAGCCTCCTGCGTATTGGATTCATCTTTTAAGACCTTTCAGGTTACCTCAGAGGTTCGAGGCTCACCTCTGGAACGAGGCACAACCTGCACAGAGACTTTTTAGTGTTTATTTGTCTACACTTTGACCAGAATGTAGGATTTACCGCTGGTTGATGATCCACTTCTCCTCTCTGGATAAGGAAAGGCTCGTCTTCCTGTCCCACGCGTCACTGTTCGGAATGTTTTGGTGTGTACGGTGGGCGGAGGCTTTCGTTTACAGAGCTGCACCCACAGAACTGAGCTGGCGTTGAGATTCCTGTACAGTTCAGGTGAATCTGAACAGGTCTGGACTCGCGTTCTCGTCTCTCCTAAACCGTCGTCTGCTGCTTTTCTCTGCTGTCCTCGACCGCAGTCTGGTTTTCTGTGTTGAGTTTAACACTGGAGCGGCGTGCATGGATGGAGGTACGGCTGATATTCTGTTGATATGTTGGTTCTCATATCAGTTAGTCCCATCTTGATGGTTCACAGAATTCTGTTACTAATTATTTATTGGTTTAAAGTTTATAATCAGCACTTGATTATATTTTTTGAGTTCTTGAGTTCTGGTCTTTCTTTAGAACTTCTACTCTTGATGTGTCTGCATCTGTGTCATGTTTGATCTTCTGGATGTTAAACGTTAGTGATGGTTTTGCTAGGAAAACTGGAACTTTTGTGAAACCCTCTGTGGGGAAGCTGTGGGGTAATAAAATCTTCAGCTTGTTGCACCACAGTACCAATGACCCATAGATCGTGGTCTTAGTTCATAGTACGTTTTGTGTTAGTCTTTGTTGTTTATTTGTCATGTTTCTGCCCAGCCAGACCTGCCACTGTCAAATGTGCTGTTATTGTTAAATTGAGACATCTATGAGCAACAACAGCTCAGCCCGAACCCACAGGCTCACAGAACAGGACTTTCAAGAGCTCTATTTATTTCATTTTCATGTTTTATTACCGGGCGGCACGGTGGGTAGCACTGTCACCTCACAGCAAGAAGGTCCTGGGTTTGATCCCCAGACTGGGCGGTCCGGGTCCGGGAGTTTGCATGTTCTCCCCGTGTCTTCATGGGTTTTCTCAGGGAGCTCCGGTTTCCTCCCACAGTCCAAAAACATACAGTCAGGTTAATTGGAGACACTGAATTGCCTTATAGGTGAATGTGTGTGTGTATGTGTGTGTGGTCCAGGGTGTTACTGTGTGCCTCGCGCCCATTGAAAAGCTGGGATAGGCTCCAGCACCCCCCCCCCCCCCCCCCCATGACCCTGATTGTGTAAGTGGTTAAGGAAGTGAGTGAGAGTGAGTGTTTTATTACCGCTTTATTCTAATCAGGGTGTTCAATAATTCTTATTGCCTTGGCTTATCCTCATCACAAAGCCAGTCATGTCTGTTTGTAGACGCCCAATCGGCTGATAGCACCGCTGGGGATTCAGACCCTGGATTCCTGAGCAGCCAATATGAGAGCTTAACTTGAACTTGGATTTGGTTTCCAAGAACTGGCAGCCACACACAAGTACAAAACTAAATTGACTATAAACACCGACAAGTGTGGATTTGGGTTAGTAAAGCACACCACAGTTGGACTCTGGAGTGGCAGAAATGCATTCTCTGTAGCATTGCATCACCAACTGGCTCAAATACGTGACAGAAGTTGGTAAATGGCTAGTAGGGATCGTTAGTTTGTTTGTTTGTTTTGAATAAGCGGGATTATAAATCACCTGATCCATCACCACTCATCCTCCTAACAGTAATGTGAAGTGAATCAGGACCATGACCGTGCACTCAAGACGTATCAGTAAGATTGTTGACATTCCTCTACCGAAATCTCTGGCCGAGCGTGGGCGATCGACACGCCACTTCTGCGCTCCTCCAGCCTTCACCCCGCCCCTTCTGTCCTTCTCATCCTGCTCCAGATGGGATTATTATTGTTATTACTCCCTCTCTCTCTCTCCCACACCATCATAACCGTGTGAGCCGTCCATCCGGAGAGCAGAACGTGTGAGGAACCGAGGTTCAGCTAACCGAACAGAAACCGAGCGGTTCTGATTCCCACACTCGGGCGTCTCCAGCGGAAAGATAAAGTCAGGGTGGAGCCGGGGTCGGTCCTTCCTTTAGGGGTCGACCTGTCGTGACCTTGCCGCCTTTGAGGTCGACATGTCGGTGCTGTGGAGGAACCGGAGCTCCAAGCGTAACTCCGAGTCCGTTTATGACATGCTGCAGCTGGTGAGCTGGTACCTACGCGTCCGTGTGTCTGTGTGTCCGTGTGTGTACCTGTATATGACTGATCATGTGTGTGTGTGTGTGTGTGCGCTATACATTTTGATTTATCTTAGAATACACTATATGGCCAAAAGTATGTGGACTCAATCAAATTCCTCCTGGCCACGCTTTTTATATACATTGCGTATTATTCCTTATAGAATTGATTGCACGTCTATTAGCAGGGGGTGTGGCTGAAAACATCCATCCTCAAGAATTAAAAGGGGTGTCCACATACTTTTGGCAATATTGTGTCTCTCTTTTTCTTTTACTTATGTTTTTAAACACTTTTTAAACACCAATTTTGGTGCATTACTTTATATTTATTGCATTACACTCAGGATCAAAGGAACAATAAAAATATATACCTTAAATACATACATTAATCAAACAGAACGAGTTCATGATACATACATTGTGTGCTGTAGCACTGCTTTATCCTGATCAGGGTCACGGTGGATCTGATTAATTCAGGAAAACGTGGAAACACCTCGGGTTGCCAATATATCACAGAACACACACACACACACACACACACACATGCAGCATTAATGGGCTGTCAGCTTGTCTCTCCGTGTTAAGCGGAGGTTACACTGCTGGCAGCCACATCTGTCTCGTTCCTCACGCTGTCCTCTCAAATCTGTTCCGCCTCCGCCGTCAGTCTGCAAACAGCAACCCCATAATCCTCTGCTCCTGTTCTTATCGTGTACAGTTATCTTTATAGTTCAGTTTATAGTTCGGCTTTTGGGGTCAGTGAGTCTGTGAAATGCCCCGAATACATCGTCTTATCTTTACTTTCTTGCTGATGCCTGCAGGGTGAGGAGGAGGATGAGGAGCAGGGTAAACAGCAGGGTTAGGAAGAGGATGAGGAGCAGGGCGAAGAACAGGGTAGAGAACATGGAGAAGAACAGGGTAAAGAGCAGGACGAGATGGAGGGTAAAGAGAAGGGTGAAAAGCAGGGTGAAGAGCAGGATGAGGAGCAGGGCAAAGAGAAGGGTGAAAAGCAGGGTGAAGAGCAGGACGAGGAGCAGGGTAAATGGATGATGGATGAGGGATGATGGATGTCAGCTCATCATCTAAAACTTAATCCCAGCAAGACAGAGATGTTGCTCATTCCTGGAGATCTGTCTCCAACCCAGGACCTAGTCATTTCTCTGGATGACTTCCAGATTAGACCATCTGATAAGGTAAGAAGCATTGGTGTTGTCCTGGATAACCATCTGACCTTCTCTCCTTATATAGCCAACATGACGAGATCGTGCCGGTTCCTCCTGTACAACATCAGGAAGATTCGGCCATTTCTCTCCAGAGAAGCTACCCAGATTCTGGTGCAATCACTTGTAATCTCTCGGTTGGAATACTGCAACTCCCTCCTGGCAGGAGCTCCCATGGCCACTATTAAACCCTTACAGCTCATTCAAAATGCAGCTGCCCATCTGGTCTTTAACCAACCTAAACACTGCCACATCACCCCACTGCTGCGTTCTCTTCACTGGCTTCCTGTAGCTGCACGCATTCAGTTTAAAACACTAACGCTCGCCTACAAAGCCAAAAATGGACCAGCCCCAAGCTACCTTCGGGGTCTAATCAAACCCCGCTCTGTACCACGCAACCTCCGAGCCTCTAGTCTAGCTCGACTTGAGCCTCCATCCAGGACTAAAGGAAGACAAGCATCAAGGCTGTTCCCTGTTCTAGCGCCCAAATGGTGGAACGAACTTCCTCTGTCTGTCCGAACAGCTGAGTCTCTTGCTGTCTTTAAAAAACGATTAAAAACACACCTTTTCACTAAACACTTAGGCTGATTTGTACTTATTTACTAACACTTTATTCCAATCTTTTCCATTTAAAAAAAAAAAAAAAAAAAAAAAAAAAAAGGCACTTTGGTTCTAACAGGTTTTAGCAGAGTTGTGTTCTTCGACTGTTGTCTATCTAAACTTAAGGAATGAAATGTTCACTATGGAAGCACTTCTGTAAGTCGCTCTGGATAAGAGCGTCTGCTAAATGCTGAAAATGTAAAATGTAAATGTAAAGAACAGGGTGAGGAGCAAGGTAAAGAACAGGGTGAGGAGCAGGTTAAATAGCAGTGTGAGGAGCAGGGTAAAGACAGGGTGAGTAGCAGAGTAGAAAGCAGGGTGAGGAGCAGGACGAGGAGCAGGGGGAAGAACAGTGTGAGGAGCAGGGTAAAGAGTAGGGCGAGAAGCAGTGTTAGGAGGAGGGTGAGAAGCAGGGTAAAGAGCAGGGCTTGGATCAAGGTAAAGAGCAGGGCGAGGAGCAGGGTGAGAAGGGCAAGATTAACCGAGAGTTTATAAAAGGCGTGTCTGTGTCCACGTCCTGAACCTGCACAGACAGGCACTGATCTGCCCTCCTGCACCACGCCCTACAGTCAGAGTGCCTCAGCACAGACTCACACTCCTGAAAAACTGCTTCTCCTGCTGCCCACTGTTATTAACCGCTTCCTCTTCCTGTATCTTCAGAGTACGGAGCAGATGACGGCGTTCTGCCGCAGCCTTCATGACCTGAACACTGCCGACCCGCTGGCGTCCTCTTCCTCCTCGTCCTCCTCCTCTCCCTGCGTGGCCAGCCCCGTCTCCCCGGGGTCAGCGCCCTCCATCCAGCGCCAGCTCTCCGACGCCGACAAACTTCGCAAGGTCATCAGCGAGCTGGTGGACACCGAGCGCACCTACGTGAAGGTCAGATAACACAGCCAAAAGTCTGACAGCAACAGAGGAAACATGGTTATTTTGCATTTTTAATTTAATACAGTGCCTCAGATGATCATGCTAATAGATGCTAACAGCTAAGGCCAGGATCTAGCTGTTTTTGCGCTGTTTATCTAACGTCGTAAAAGTGAAATTTAGCGCACAGACACAACACAGACAAGATGAAGCCAGGAGTTTGATGTGAGCATTTCCTTATCTTAGCCTAGTCATTAAAACCATAAATTATTGCATAATGCAATGTTTTAAACACTCTTTATAAAGGGTAGCTATTTATCCGGTATGTATATTACATAATTAAAGCCGTACTAAATTACTATGATACACAGCACAGCTACCTTAATGGTTGAATGTAAACCTAGAACATCCGGCGATGGTGCGACTCTTCATGTTCTGTTGACCCCCCGCCTTTTCAGTTACTTCATCCTCTTGTAGTGTTCTTAGCTGCTTTACACTGCAGCATCTTGGACTTTCTGACTAAGCGATTGCTAACTGAATTGCCGTAGGATCGCAAGGACGCCTCACAGTGCAGATTAACCAGTAAACATGAGACACTTCAACGCTACGCTGATGAAACATGTTAAAACGCTAAACACAAACATTAAAGCTTGAATTTCACAGCGAATGCAGATTACACGGGAAAGGCTCGGTTCAGGGTTCGTGACGCGATTGTCACGGGCCGTGAATTAGATTAGATTTTTTTATGTGATGCTTCAGTGCCAGACTTTCAAAAACATTTATAACGTTTATACTTTGCGGCATATCTAGGTAAAACATACCCAACATTTAATGGACATAAATCAGGTCGTTCTGGTCCAAAAATGACATTCAGTCAGTGCTCACGGGTAATAAATGAACGTCTTGTTATTCCTGCAGACAATGCTGCTTCTGAACTGTGGGATTAAAACAAAGCTTTAGTTTGTGTGTGTGTGTGTGTGTGTGTGTGTGTGTGTATTTATTTTGTCATCTTTGTCTCGCGGCAGGATTTGAGCTGCTTGATCGATCGATATCTGACTCCTCTGCAGAAGGAACATTTCCTCTCGCAGGATGAGGTGAGTGGGAATTTTAGTTGTTAATTTTTGTGGGGTTTGAACCAGCAACGTTCCACTTACTAGAGGCTACAACTGCCCAGACGGGGTCTCATAATGCTCATAATGCGGATGCTGATTTGCTTTCTGCTCTCTGTGTGTTTCCAGCTGGACGTGCTTTTCGGGAACCTACCAGAGATGGTGGAGTTCCAAGTGGAGTTCCTTAAGACTCTGGAAGACGGAACCAAACTAGTGCCGGATTTAAACAAGCTGGAGCAAGTGGATCAGTTCAAGGTGCCGTTATTAAATCAAAAAGTATTTTTATTAGTGTTTTATTTTATTTTAGAATAAATGTAGTTTGAACTGATCTGTGTTTCGTTCTGCTCTACAGAAAGTGCTGTTCTCGCTCGGCGGATCGTTCCTCTACTATGCAGATCGCTTTAAAATCTACAGCGCCTTCTGTGCCAGCCATACGAAAGTCCCTAAAGTCCTCACCAAAGGTGAAGCCTCCTTATGTTATTATTTCTCGCTCATTGCTAGTTCGGACTGTGTTGTTATTGATGTGTAGTCTGTGCTTTGCTTGATGCTTTACAATGCTTTTCTTAAATGTATTGAGAACTAGACGTCTTACACCTGAAAAAAACCACTGGGTGGGAAGAATACGCCTTTATTTATCGTATATACAGATACACGTGTACAGTACAGTAAAAGTCTTTATTCATATATCCTAGGGTTAGGGTTTAGGGTTAGGGGTTAGGGTTAGGGTTTAGGGTTTAGGGTTTAGGGTTAGGGTAAAAGCTGGGGTCAGAGCACAGGGTCAGATATTATACAGCGCCCTTGTAGCCAATAGGGTTAAGATCCTTGCTCAAGGGCCCAACAGTGGCTAAATAAAAGACTCACTCACTTTCTTAACTGCTTATCCAATCAGGGTCGCGGGGGGTGCTGGAGCCTATCCCAGCTTTTCAATGGGCACAAGGCACACAGTAACACCTTGGACGGGGCACCAGTCCATCGCAGGGCAGACACACATTCACCTATAGGGCAATTGTCTCCAATTAACCTGACTGCATGTTTTTGGACTGTGGGAGGAAACCGGAGCTCCCGGAGGAAACCCACACAGACACGGGGAGAACATGCAAACTCCACACAGAAAGGACTCGAACCCAGGACGTTCTTGCTGTGAGGTGACAGTGCTACCCACCGAGCCACCGTGGACCTGGGATTCAAACCCTTATTCAGCTTTATAAAACCTTATATTATGATTTAATAATAATTGTAGGTATTGTTTACATTTCTCGTCAGTGAATTCTGGCCTGTATTAACAATATGGCCTGAACACAATTAAATAAAGATTTAAGAGAAGACCTGGCAACCTCTGAGGTGACTGAGGTAATTTGTGTAGAGCAAGTCTAGATGTAAGTAATAGAGCCTGGATTCGATTCCCCGACTGGACAGTCAGGGTTCTTTCTGTGTGGAGTTTGCATGTTCTCCCTGTGTCAGTGTGGGTTTCCTCCCAGAAGCATGCAGTCAGGTTATTCGGCGCGACTAAATATTGCAATTCGCCTAATAAATCAGACCCACTGCATCCCTGACCAGGATAAAACAGTGGTAAAATAGACAATGAATGTAAGCTTAAGTGATCAACTGTGTATCCTAATAAATAAAACATTTATTTTATCAGGTGTTTCTAAATCAGCAACTAATATTATTTATGTCCTCCTGGAAAACACAGTGTTTGTTCAACATACAACACATATATAACAGCCCCATATCCCTAAACTATTTATATCCCTGAATTATTTTTCCATGACGTGACCCAGCTTTGTGTTTTTCAGTCACGCTGCACGATTTCCCCGAGCGCGTCCTTAATGCCTCGGCTCTTTTATGAGGCTTGGCGAAGGGAAATGGAATGGAAAGTGTAATGTTTACCCAGGCATTTACCCTCCTGGGTGCAGCGGTGGAGGTTTTACTGAAACTGAAGGCTAAAGCACAGGAGAGGAAAGCTTGTGCTGTTAGAGACCTTAAAAAACATGGCGTGAACCCTTAAGCTATTAAATATATACAGTATGTCCTAGTTTCAGCTCATTCAGAACACTGCTGCGGGAGTTTTAACCAAGACTGAGAGAAATAGAATCTAAAATCTCAACAAGTGCTGCTATTAGTCTGGGTTTGACCCAGAATACGTCTCTAATATGCATATAAATAAAATATTAATATAAGCCTATATATAGACCTATGGCAGCTGGTCGAGCCCAGAGTCCGAACCAGACACGGTGAAGCAGCATTTTGCTGGGACAAACTGCCTGGAGATCATTGATGTGCCCTATAAGTAAAGCTTGAACTATATTCTTACTGCATTTTATCTTTAATAAGCTTATTTTAATATTGTATCATGCAATTAGCACATCTAATAGCACTTTATATTTAAAAAGCTATTTTAATAACTATACCTTCATTTAATTATGCTATTTAATTCATGCTGTAATACTTCAGATGAAAGGTGCTACTTTAATAACCGTGCCTTGTCAGTATGTTTATGCACAAGACAAACACCGGCGCATTCAAAACCAGTGATGCTTTATTACACTTGTTTTCCCTGAAATGTAATTTGCTGTAGTCATCAATGTTTTGTCCCAATAATAAGTTTTATTTTTCTTTATCTGTGTTTCTGTAGCTAAAACAGACCCCGAGTTTAAGGCGTTTCTGGATGACAGGAACCCCAGGCGACAACATTCATCCACTCTGGAGTCGTACCTGATCAAGCCCATCCAGAGGGTCCTGAAATACCCACTGCTGCTGCGAGAGCTGTACTGTCTCACCGACCCGGACAGCGAGGAGCACTACCATCTAAACGGTAATAATAAAAGATTCTGGATCCTGTGTTACAGTGCAGCCCAGACAGATAGATAGATAGATAGATAGATGGATGGATGGATGGATGGATGGATGGACGGACGGACGGACGGACGGACGGACGGACGGACAGACAGACAGATAGATAGCTGTATAGATGGACGGACGGACAGACAGACAGACAGACAGACAGACAGACAGACAGACAGACAGACAGACAGACAGATAGATAGATAGATAGATAGATAGATAGATAGATAGATGGATGGACAGACAGACAGACGAATAGATAGATAGAAAGATAGACAGAGAGATTAGAACATTAGATAAAGAACAAAAAAAACTAAAGGAGTAAGCTTAAATAGTGCAGTCCTTTTCTTCCTATTACTATTTTATATTATTATTTTATTATATTATTATTATATAATTTTAAGTGTAGTTGTACAGAGCTAAAGCAGCTAAACTGTCATGTGACACCAAATGTACACAGAATAAACACACACAGTGTATAAATAAAATAAAGCAAATATAAGCACATTAAATACGAGTCCTACAGGTTCTACAGGTAATCCATCCTGGTTCAGGTTTGTTTATTCTGATTCTTTCATTCTGCTTCAGTTGCTATGAAGGCGATGAATAAAGTGGCCAGTCACATCAATGAGATGCAGAAGATCCACGAGGAATACGGTGCCGTGTTCGACCAGCTCATCAGTGAGCAGAGCACAGACAAGAAAGAGGCAAGACAACTCCTCCAGTCCCTTAAAAAATCACGACTGTCTTATTAATTATCAGCAATTCATAAATTATTATTCATTTTATTTTCATCAGCTCGGAAAATACGCAAACAAATCTGATCCATCCGTCATCCAGCATTTTCTGGCTGATCTGTCGATGGGTGAGCTGTTACTACATGCCACCGTGTCCTGGATCAACCCACCATCATCCCTGGTGAAAGGAAAGAAAGATCCGGACCTTGCTGCTTTTGGTAAGTGTGTGTCTCATTATTTAGGGTCACGTTTGGTCTCGTAGATATTTAATTGAACAGAGAATTTAATCATGACATGTTTTTATACCCTTAAGTCTGATGCACTTCTCCTGCTTTTCTTTTCCAGTTTTCCGGACCGCTGTGGTCTTTGTGTTGAAAGATTGCTCCAAGCAGAAGAAGAAAATCGTGAGTGCTTTTTTCGCCCCGTGCTTTGTTCTCAATCGGGCATTGAAAGAAGTGCAGGCTGGGTAATGCGGGGCTGGTCCTGAGCGCAGGATTAATGTTAATGTAGCTTTCGTGTTTTCTTCTGGTGCCCTTTTTAACACTGCGGTCAGAAAAGGAACAGTTTTAATTCAAGTCACTCAAAAAAAAAAAACACACCGATGTTTTATAAGAAGCTCTGGCTCCCAGTCAGTGTTCCAATTCATCCCAAGAAGTTCAGTTCAGTGCTTTTGAATGAGGAAGGGTCTTTTTGCAGGCCACTAAAGTTCATTTTCCACCTTTTTTCTTTCCCCAAACCCACATGACTTAGGACCAGTTATTGTTATATTTTTTGTTTTGGTTTAGCAAGTATGGAAATAAAATCCATAATCGCTTGATGTTTGATGGTGTGCTGTCTATTTTATGTCTCTTTTCTATGTTTATACACAGACTAGGCATAACATTCTGAGCACAGACAGGTGAAGTGAATAACACTGATTATCTCTTCATCACGGCACCTGTTAGTGGGGGGGATATATTAGGCAGCAAGTGAACATTTTATCCTCAAAGTTGATGTTAGAAGCAGGAAAAATGGGCGAGCGTGAGGATTTGACGCTAGACGACTGGGTCAGAGCATCTCCAAAACTGCAGCTCTTGTGGGGTGTTCCTGGTCTGCAGTGCTCAGTATCTATCAAAAGTGGTCCAAGGAAGGAACAGTGGTAAACCGGCGACAGGATCATGGGCGGCCAAGGCTCATCGATGCACGTGGGGAGCGAAGCCTGGCCTGTGTGGTCTGATCCAAACTGCTGAAAAAGTTAATGCTGGTTCTGATAGAAAGGTGTCAGAATACACAGAGCATCACAGTTTGTTGTGTCTGGGGCTGCATAGCTGCAGACCAGTCAGTTAGGAAGGTGGTCATAATGTTATGCCTGATCGGTCTATATAGTATACATATTGTCTATATTATTTTATTGGATCCAAATTATGTCTGGATTCCTTGTACACCTGGTACATGGCGAATTAATAAAGATTCTGATTTAACTATTATATTATATTATTTTGCACATAATTTGAAGAAAACGCCATGTGAGATATAATAGAAGTCATCTCTGCTGTGTTTACTGTCAGAAAGTGTATTTATAGTTTCTACAGCATTATAACAGACCTGAGTCTGTTTAATTATAGTTTATAATCTTAATTAGCATATTTAACTGCTCGTGGCTGATCTGTTCTGTTAAAACTTACATTTCTGGTTCTATATCTGTAGGGGACGTCTCACCGAGGCTTCGTATCCGATGAGAGAGACCCGTTCCGCTTCAGGCACATGATTCCCTCGGATGCTCTACAAGTCCGACACTCCACCAGTACGTCTCCTCACTGCTTTTAATGTCTTGTCTTCTATTAAAAGAGTAAAGTTTATACTACTAGTATAGAGTAGAATAGTACATAAAACTAAATAGAAATAATGATGTAGATACCTATTAATAGCTGGGTGCTACATACAGTCATTACCTACATTAGACTTGTAATTACTGTGTTATAATTAGAAACCTTTGGCTTTAACTAACAAAGTTATTTAACCCCTGTCTCTGAAGATTCAGAAGGAACCGTGGTGTGTGAGATCGTTCATGTTAGATCCGAGTCCGAGGGAAGGCCAGAGATGATGTTTCATCTGTGCTGCAGGTGAGTCCACAACCGTCTGACAGCTCTCTGATGGTTTCAGTCTATTTTTCTCTGTGCGTGTAAAGTGTTACACGACACTCGTTTGTACTTGCACCTTATATTGCTTTATATATATTATTTATTATATATATATATATATATATATATATTTATTTATTTATTATATATTATTTAATATTATTTATTGTATGACCTTATATTGTTTAAAAAATATATGTATATATCACCTTATATTGTTATTTTTAAATATATATATACATGCACCTTACATTGCTTTAGATAAACATAAAATATATATTTATATTATATTGATTTATTATATTTTGGATAAATCTGAAGATTTGCAATAAAAAATATGTTTTTTATTACTGAATTCTAATCGTTAGTGATTCTTACTCTCAAATCATATGGTTTAATGTTTTTATTTCCACATAACAAACACAGTACCTCCCATAACATTCATAACAGCTCCTACATTTGTTTTCCTACAACACGTTCTGACCTCTTCTACCTCTGACCTCTGTTCCAGGACCAGTGAAAGTGAGAGGGACTTTTTAAAGGCGGTTCACTCCGTCCTGAGGGACAAACAGCGCCGGCAGCTGATGAAGACGGACAGTTTACCCTCTAATCAGCAGTACATGCCTTTCTCGGGAAAACGCCTGCGTGCGTTGAAGGGCGGACGTCCCATGATGAACAGAGCAGGTACGTCTGCTTTCTCCCACATCTCAAATCAAGCAACATTGGTTCTGGGTACCTGGGTCATCTCCTTTACTGCTGTAGTGTCATTATTATCAGATTGTTAAGCTGCATGAATAGTCTAAATGAAAATCTCCGTCTCCTCCGTCTCTCAGTTACAGCACCGTCGAGGAACCTCGATCGCAAGAAGCTGCTGCGCACTCACATCACCATCAACACCAGCATAGTGTTTGACGATTACTCCAGCAGAAACTCCATCATCTCCACGCGTCCTCTCACACAAGTTCAACCCTCGCCGTCCAAACCTGCGCCGCAGACCGACGCCGACACCGACCGCTGGGTGGAGGAACAGTTCGACCTGCGGGACTACGACAGGCAGACGGAGGTCAAGGAGACGGACATCCTCAGCGACGACGACGACTACTGCGAGTCCGTCAAGGGCTCCTCGGCCGAGCCCAGCCTGGAGGAGTCCTTCGAGGCCCTCGCTGCTGAAGTGGAGGAGGAGAAGCAGGTCAGGAAGAGGGACGAGGACGGGGCTCGGATCAGGGTTACTGAGAAAAAGCTGGCAGAAAAATCTCTCAACCAGCTGAGGTTGGCACCGCTGCGCAAACAGTGCGCGGTGGAGGACAACGCTGCCCAGAGGGAGACCGAGGTCATCTGGGTTCGCAGGGAGGATTTTAATAGTGGTTACAGCACCGACATCTTCTGAACGAAATAAAAGAAAGTACGTATGAGATGTAGGAGCCACTTTTTTGCCATTTTAAACCTTGGACAGACTGTCGGGAATCTCTGAGGTTGTAAATATGTTTGCTCGACTTTACCTGACCAATGAGGTACTGACTTTACTTCGTATAGTCGACAATCGTATAGGACGAAACACGATGAGCTCGAGATGCTGAAACATCTCGAGCAGCCTCAGAACAACCTCACAGTTATGTGGACTTCATATAAATATAAATATTTAGTTTTGCAGGAGCAGAAGTGATCTTTTAATAAGAATACACATTTGAGCGCCCAGGTGGTGCAGCGGTACTGTATATTCGAATCTCAGCTCTGCTACCGGTCGGCTGGGCGCCATCTAGCGGGCACAATTGGCAGTGCCTGCAGCAGACAAAATTGGCCATCGAATCTGCTGTGTGGGAAAAGGCCGGATTAAGTCGGTGGGGTCTTCAAATGCTGTGCAAGGACCCTGTGCAGAAAGTGGAGGGTCCTCATGTGCAAATCCAACAAAACATGGGCAAAAAAGAAGGGGTCGAGGGACTGCGCACGTGTCGGAAGGGGCGTGGAGCAGGCGAATATACCCTCCTCAAATGCAATCGGGATCCCCAGCAGCGGAAGACTAATTGGCTATGCTAAAATACATAAATAGAGATATTAGCCGTCATCTACATCTACAGACTTTTCTTTATAAACCAGTCCCTGTAATCTGTGCACAGTTAATATCTAAATGGATTTGATGCACAACATGCACAAAAAGTCTCTAACTTTAGCTTTAGCATGTACAGTATTCATCTACCTATCCGTTCAAGAAGCTTTGCCAGTAGCACATGAAATATTTTTGCCAGAACACTGTTGAAATGTGTGCGTTTTCTATTTTAAATAATGTATTAATAATTTGTTCATTATAAGAAAGCAGCTGTGCTATTGCTTTAGCATGCAAAATAATATAAACGACTGGACATGCAGCTGCTAATAGAGCTCAGCAATGCTAAATAACTCAGCGTTTTAGATATAATTCAACATTTCTAAATGAACGTAAGGGACCGAATAAAGTCCAGCATGTTTACGAAGCTTGGTACGGCGGGAGTTTGTTTACCTTTTTGAGTCTCTTGTTAGCAAACTAAGCTAGCACAGCAACTCGAAACAGTGTGAAACATGAATGTTTAATGTTTAATATTTAGCTTAGCATCCTATTTATAGTGTTTTATCATTTGTGTGATGCTGTAGTAAATCTGGGACAACTTTAGCTGAACTTTAGCTTACAATGCTAAGTTAGCGCGCCCTCTATTTTGGATCTGCTAAAATGATTGTTCCTTTGTTTGTTAACATGAGAAAAGCTTTGCTATATGAAATTTAAACTTAATTCAAGATACAAAAGCCATTGTTTGCTATAAATCCTATTAATATTTATGTCAGTTTGCTTGTTAAACAAAAATGATGTATCTGTGACTTAAGGCTACTCTAAATCACATCTACAGGCAACAAGCACAAACTAGCACTGTTTAGTGGTGTGTAATAACATGTTTACCACTGTTATAAGCTTCTCTTTTGGACTGGTTTATAAACTCACATTTGAGTCTTTATTAAAATGGTTGTCGAGATGGATTCTTATTAAAAGATCACGTCTAGTTTCTGCAAAACTGGAACCGTACTGCACAATCACACTGTCCACAGACCCTACACACACTGACACGGTGTGTGTGTGTGTGCACATCCCGCAGGCAGCTACACTTCCTTTCATAGCTAAAATGATTATTTTTGTAAGAAAAATTTAAAAAATACAGAAAACTGAACAAATACAGAACGAGGAACGTGGGTTTGGGTTTGCCGTGTTTATAGTTTAATGTTGTTTACCGTTTAAGGGCTGTGTGTTCTGTGCCATCCAGGGACTCAGGGCTAAACGAAAGCCGTAAATCACTCAGTAATAACGCACAGATCACGATACCCAGAACACAAAAACATTTATAGTGTATTAGGATGTATTACAAATAATAATGGTTTACTGTATAGCACATCCCAACGTCGACTGGTTTTACACTCCAGGTCAAGTATTACCGAGCCATATTCACTGAAGGGATGTTTAAATTATTACTGATCCTGCTCTACTTGAATGTTCCATCATGGTTATTTTAAGACTCGACCTTTCAGTTCTGAACACTGCAATAATGTGAGTGCTTCTGGTGTAAGGTGCACAACCTGTCACAATTCCCACTTTGTGGAGTACTACTGAATTCCTTATCCACTCAGAGGAAACGATGACATGATGACATGCTGTACCACTCACTAATAAGTGCACAGTCATGATGAAATAAACTATACCTGCTTTTCCTGAAGCGGTTGGTATGAACTGATTAAAGTTTTGATGATGAGTTTTCCACCTTTTTAATGAGTTATATTTTTAGAAAGGTTGTTTAGATATGATAATGGATATATTACTGAAAGAGAAAGAAAGTATATTTTGTACCTTTATGTGGAGGATGTGAAATGCAATCACTTACTGTACGTGCTAAGATGTTGTACAAAAAAATGTAAATATTACCTAACTTTTGTCATTTGCATTTTTTAACTGTATGTTAATAGGGTTGTAAACTGTTATTGTTGCTTGCTTTAAATAAACTTACTTTATTTATATTGACTGTTGAGTGAGGCTTTAATATCCAGTGATACTAGCTGATTTTAGAGGAATTAGCAGTGCTATCAGCCAGCTGAGCATCTACACAGACATGTTTGGCCGTGTCTGCAGGGGTGTTTCCTGGTGGAACTGGACTGCCACAACCCTGACCTGGATGCAGCAGATAATAATAAGTATTTTGTCACAATTTAGAAATTTTAACATGCATTTATTGCTGTTTGCATACAGTTTGAGTAATTGTACTGCTTTGAGATGTACCCACAACCAAGTTTAGGCTTTTTTGAAACTTGTCTGACCATAATAAACTACTGCTTAAATGTGTGATTAGTAAAGTAAAGCTTGGCACATTTGGTAAATAGTCTGTTGTAATGGAGGGGGCATTTTTTTGTAGAACTAGAGACCCCAAACTTTTTTCTGCATCCTTTTTTCAGGTAAATTCAGCACAGTGCTGGTTGGTTTTTTAAACGTATTGTCTTTTTAGTGGGTCTGTGTATTTCCAAGTTACTTTTATAGGCATTGCTTGATGTATAAAGACAAATAGGCGATGGCAGTTTTGCCACTTAGTGAAATTAATTGTTCAATTAATTTTGCATGACATTTTCTTCCAACAAGCAACAGCTATAAAGAGCTGAAAACTGGTTAATGAGGGAAATTTGGAGTTTATTAAAAGCAATAATATCAACCTCGAAATTGTGCAGTAGATGCTTAAATCGCTTGTAACGTTTTGCTGCTTTGCCACCAGATGGCGCCACATACAAATAAATAATCTATCGTCAAAATTTAGCGTTTTTTACTGAGAAATCGAGTCTTTAATCCATTTTTTTGGTTTACTAGATAATATTTACAATGTTAGGTAGAAGCATCCGGTGTCAAAACTGTACCAAGTTTGGTATGCGGACCAAAACAGAATAGAGGAAACCTTCCATAAGGAATCGACTCTTTGAATCGACTCAGTTTATTTCGATCACCATGATACCGATTCAGAGTCGACTCGATAGATTGTAGAATCAAACAGTGTGCTCGCGCGCTCTCTGGATTTACTCTCACGCGCTGTGGGCGCGCTCCCAGTACCTCAGCCAGCCAACGGTCGTCTGAGCTTTTCATCATGTAGAAAGTTTCACTCGACGTTTCTGGATAAAAAACAACACAGAAATCGAACAAAAAACGATAAAAATATGTAAATATAATGTTAGTTCTTGTTTAGTAACGGAGACGGGCGGCGTGTATCTGGAAATGTGGGAAATTCGCATGGAAATGAGGGGAAAACAGAGAACTGGACGGATGGAGGTTTGACAGGAGAGGAACTGACATCGTCTTCACTATGAAGTTTACTGTTTATTTTGATTACGGAGCGATGGAGAAACGAAAAATGCTGCTATTTTTGTTTATCTTCTGTTCTAAGTTGTGCCTGAGTGAGCTCCAGGTTCTCCGAATTGGTAAGTTGGAACTTAAATGTGTCTGAACAACATCAGGTATTATTGGTTTAGATTACGTTCTCAAATCAACCTTATTTCTACTTAAAAATCTGCCCAAAAATCTACTTTATTGTGCTGCATTTCCATAATTTACTAATATACACTTGTTTAAAAATGGCAGGATAAATGAAAATGAAATTGATGTAGTATGTCAGACTAAAATATGGAAAAATTGTACGCAAAATCTATCATTTTTTTATTTTAATTGTTAGTTAACACTTAATAAGTCTTATGACTGATGGCTAATAAATACTCTGTATATATGATAATACATATTTAACAGTACTTGTAAGTATTAATATATGACGTTCTATGAAATTGTTTACAACCCCTAATCAGAAAAAAGTTGGGACAGCATGGAAAATGCAAATAAAAGCAAATTAATAAACATCCATTGCTGCAAAAAGTTGGGACAGTAAAGCATTTACCACTCTGTAATGTGGCTATTCCTTCTCACCACACTTAAAAGACGTTTTGGCACTGATGAGTCCAATCGATTTAGTGTTTCGGGTTTTATTTTGTCCAATTCTTCTTGCAAACACGTCTTAAGATGTGCGACAGTATGGGCTCATCGTTTCACATTTTTCGCTTCAAAATTATCCATTGGGGACAGGTCAGGACTGCAGGCAGGCCGGTCCAGTACCCGTACCCTGTTCTTCCTCAGCCATGCATTTGCAATGTGTGCAGCAGGTGGTTTTGCATCGTCTTGTGGAAAAATGCTGGACGTCCCTGGAAGAGACGACGTCTTGAAGGCAGCACGTGTTGCTCTAAGATCTCGACGTACTTTTCTGTATTAATGCTGCATCACAGAGTGTAACTGACCTTCGCCAAGGGCACTGACACCGCCCCCATACCATGACAGGTCCTGGCTTTTGGACTTGTTCCTGATAACAGTCCTTTTCGTACATATTTTTTCATAGATTGTTGGTTCAAATCCAGGCTTGGGACTATGAGCAAGGCCTCTAACCCTGTCTGCTCCAGGGGCGCCATACAATATCTTAGTCAGGGTCATAGTGGGTCATACTGGGCGCAAGGTAGAAGTACAGGACGACAGGGCTCCAATTCATTGCAAGGCTTCGACCACCCCCCATTTTCCCAATACAAATGAGCCTGATTGACTTGTTTACATTCCTCTTGCTCACCTTGTAATCACTAAAGCCTAAATTCTAGCTGATGTACTTTTAAGATGTTTGATTAGGAAATGCATCTTTGCTTATGTCTTGTGTATTTAGACCTCAGTCCTAAAGAGTTTTCGGCCAATCAAAACCAAGCACTGATCAGGCACATTCAAGGACTTGTTTGTCCAGTCTAATTGCTTATGCATAATGCATTTATAATTTGTCCACCCCTGCATATTCATGCGTCTGTTTTTTTTTTTTTGCCTCATTTTCATATGCAGGTGGTATTTTTGAGACTCGAGAGACCGAGCCAGTGAGTGTGGATGAGCTAGCCTTCAAATTTGCTGTCACCAGTATCAACCGGAACAGAACACTAATGCCGAACACCACGCTGACCTATGACATCCAGAGAGTGAACCTCTTCGACAGTTTCGAAGCCTCCAGAAGAGGTCAGACTTCAGGTCGTGCTTAACTTTTCTTTCCTTTGACCCATTGATTTTTTTGATTACATTTCCACTCTTCTGGCGTCTTCTCTCTCAGCGTGTGACCAGTTAGCTCTGGGTGTGGCTGCGGTGTTCGGTCCTGCCCACAGCTCTTCAGTCAGTGCAGTCCAGTCCATCTGTAATGCCCTGGAAGTCCCACACGTCCAGACCCACTGGAAACACCCCACTGTGGACAACAAGGACACCTTCTTTATTAATCTTTTTCCAGAACAAACCTCCATCAGCAGAGCCATTCTGGATGTCGTCACCCACTACAAGTGGAAGTCGGTCACAGTGGTGTATGAAGACAGTGCAGGTAGGTCACGGTCACGTGGTTCAGACGGCCCCGTTTTGACTTTGTATTCATAAACAATTGAAAAGTCACAAACAGATTGAAAGGATTTATTCTCAGTGGTGATGCTGTTTGTGCCACGCCACCCTACGGCGTTTTTTTTTTTGTGCTAAAGCCACAACAAGCCATTCCAGGATTTGTTAGATCATTACAGAGATGATTAAAACCAGGAAAGGACGGCGCAGAAACGCCAACAAGTGTTTTAAGTAGAGATGGGACGATCGGGGTTTTTGGCACCGATTCCGATCTCCGATCTCCTTTCAGGGACATCTGCCGATTGCGATCGGGGGGGGGGGGGGGATGTGGCTTTAGCAGTAAATAAAATAAATAAACTTAAAAAGAGCCTCACAGTAAAGATAAACCGGAGTAGCGCGCGCGTGTGTGTGTGTGTGTGTGTGTGTGTGCGCCTTTAGAAGAGACGCTTTGTTCACTGTATCGCTATAAGTGATTCATTGATTCACGAGTCATTTTTCGCGAAGCGTAAGTTTCTCTTCTCGGTTATCTCTCCGTGTTTACTGTTATTAATTAAATGTCGTGGTTTTAAATAAACACCAGCTACTACACAACATTCTGTGTGACTCTCTTACATTAAAAAGCTTCATTAAAAAGCTTAATTAAACTGCTATTACCACAGATCTGTTACCGACCGTCAGACTCGTTCCGTCTGTGGAGCTAAAAGTTCAGCAGATGATCCTGAACTAACGAATTTGGTAATGAATAAACTTTTGCCTCTGATTGGCTCTGTAACGTTTTCTGTTCTCATCTACATCACAAGTAAGAACCGCTTACGATTTACCAAAGTGAACCAGGAGTTTATATAACGTGCTGATAGAATCGACTCAGATGTGACCGGGTTGAAATATCTTTTTAAAGTAAGTAATACAATCAGCAAAATTACATCGTATGTGTGATGCACAACGTTAATGATGTTATTTTAGGTCATGAAGAGCTTTCACTGTGGTTTCTGTACGATGGTTGATGAATGGTGATGTGATGGTTGGCGCTTCGTAGCTCAAAGTCTGGATCGATCCACTGAGCTGTTAACTTAACGTGATCTTTATATATCACACGATCGGATCGGCTACTTTTAGGAAATATCGCCGATCGCCGATAGCATATTTTGATTAGAAATCGGCCGATACCGATTCATAGCCGATCGATCGTCCCATCTCTAGTTTTAAGTCTTTGCAGAAATATGTCACAGCCTGGTGTATTAAAAGCAGCAGACAGATCAAACAGAAAAAAAGGGACGTTCGATAGTCCGCCACCAGGCTATTTGTAACCCTGACGAGCGTCGCTTTAATATAATGATTTCCGCAAAACCCAGACTGAAACTCTTTAAAAAATCATTAGAGGCTTGATGTTCTTTGAACTGAGCAGTGACGGCACGTCCAAAGCGCTAGTCTAGGACAGAGAGTTAGAAATTGAACGATAATTGCTGAAACCTTCAGCCGGTGTGATTGCAGCCTGTTATGCTACGATTAGAAGTCGGCAGGTAGTAGCTCTAGATGACTTTATCAGCTTTTCAAAAGAACTTTGCAGGGATTATAGATTGCTGTACATTTCTGATGTTTTGAAAGATTTATTTGCAGTTTCAAACTTTTAGCAGCTCGTAAGAGTTATTCACAGTAAAAGAAAAGGGCTTTTTTTGAGTGCCTCTATGTGATGCACTATGATGAGCTGACCTTTGTAGGCATGTCCATGCACAGTCAGGCTAGCCTTTCTATTAAAGTCTTTTTTTGGGTGACCGGTGGATTTCAAATGGCGAAGCCCCAGAGTGAACCAAGGAGCGGAACGAATAAAGGTCACGGCGTGCTCTTTCAGGAAGAGTGAGCTGATCAAGGGTAGCCTGAAAAATATTATGAAAGTGGCTGACCGAGACCACGGGTGAAATTGTGGTATCGGTGATGGGAAAGTGCTCAACTGCTGAAAGTGATGTTACGTGCCGGTATGGGTGTAAGGCTTGATTCACCGATTCCTTTTGAGAGAGTCTAGGAGCCGGAGTACCTATAGAGCAGATCATATCCAGAGTATACGCTTTAGTTTGGAAAGGAGATTTTATATATACTGTAGAGCAAAATCAGAGGTCTGGAGGAGTTTCGGAATGAATCAAGATGAATATTAAAAACACAAGTAGCTCATTGATCAAAACAGGATGCTCTAAAAGTCTAGAGATTTTGAGAGCAAGGCACTCGAACAAGGTTGCATGAGCATTCGATATGGTTTTGATCTTGTAGCTGAAATGAATCAGAACAGCAAGACCAGTAGAATGTGGATTGCGGATCTATTGATAATATGCTTATGCAGGGGGTTCAGGTCATCGTCAAACACACTATACAGTATATAATTATATATTTTGGTCTATAAGTACGTCGGACATAAACTTCGCCTTGAGCAAATCTACTCTGCAGTTTGAACTATTAAAATGCTCCTACTGTGCTTGGCTAGTTGAAGTAAGCATATTTCATAGTCACTGCAGGCTAGACATGCCTGAATAGGTTTTATATACCACTGACTCAGTTCATGCCTGTTATTTACTGGCACAGATGATGCTTTCTGGCGGGTACTTTTAGTTCAATAGTTTTATATCCACAAGGCAGTGATGTAAAATTGCGAAATGATTGGCCTTGATTTAATGATCGATTCCATGTTCATCATAAAAACATTGTAGAACAGGACTAGCAGCATGTGTTTAGGTGTAAATTATAGAAACCTTAAAACACCCTAGCCATTGGGAGGACTTGTCAGTGCGCTCTCAGTGCCAGTCCCATGCCCGGATAGAAATAGAGATACAGACCAGGTCCGGAAGCAACTAAAAG
This sequence comes from Trichomycterus rosablanca, assembly GCF_030014385.1. NCBI lineage: Eukaryota > Metazoa > Chordata > Actinopteri > Siluriformes > Trichomycteridae > Trichomycterus > Trichomycterus rosablanca. Next base: position 27,266,390 of record NC_086005.1, on the reverse strand, counting down.
AAAAAAGAAACAAAATGAATAAATAAAAGATATATAGGGTGTGTTCGAAAACCTTGCTGTCTTACTGTCTACATAGGTAGCTGCCTAAGTAGTGAGGATTCTTATAAGTCATTGACTCATAACGCAGGTTTATTCGAACACACTACTTAGACAGCGATAACATCGGGTTTCGCTTACTAAGCATCATGCCGTTCAGACCGATGGGGTGAGGTGGCACAACGCGCTAGCATGTCAACTGACATCTCCCTCCGTGTACCGAAAACGGTAAAATTCGCTGACAAGCCCGAATTATTATTTACATTTGAAAATAACTCGTCTCCCCGCACCATCCGCCATGTTTTCTATTTTTGTGTGAGAAAAGTTGTGCTAAGACAGCATCGTATGCTCCCATTTTGAGTCAAAATAGCGTGGAAATGTTAAGATGCCTAACTAGGGAGGATATTAAGGCATCTAGGATTTCGAACAGCCTCCTTCTCGGGAGCGTGTAGGTGCTGCCTATGTAGAGAGCGCACCAGGTTTTCGAACACACCCGTTATATAAGACGTTCTAATGAATACGTTTTGCAGTAGATACAAGAATTTGTGAGTTGTAAGTTCTCTTGAACCCTTATATAACTGACAAACGCGTACAAAGAAAAGATTGTCAGTGTTTTCACAGACCAGCTTGATTGTGTTTTGTAAATATAAACAACACAAGACCCAAGTATTCAGTTAGTGGTGGTGGACTAGGCTGTTGTGTGTAAATATCTTGTATTATCAACCATGTGAAACCTAAAGCTTTTGACCCACGTCAGAATGATTTTGTGTCACACTGCTGCCACATAACAATTATTTGTTGACAATTATTTCACTAATAAACTGCTATACAGATGCTCCAAATAAAGTGGTGCGTTTATTTGTGTTTTAAAAACATGTGCTGGCCTGCTTCTGTTATTGTATATTGTTTGTTCAAAGTCCAAATCCCATTTTCCCATCCCAGACTGGAGTGTGACAGTCAACAAGGAGAGTACAGGGTGTGATGGAGTGTGAAAACTCAGTGGCAGGTTGGAAATATACCAACTGTGAGGCGCTGTTTTTTTTTGCAAAACCTGTTTTCGTACTGTGACCTAATTCTAGATTTATTTTTCAATGAAAACAAACGCAAACGTCTATGCATGGGGGTCAAAAGAATTATGGTTGGTCATGGTCAGTTCCCACTAGGTCTGTCCTACTAAACAGAGACCATGAAGCAGAACCAGGGCCCACCGGAGGTATTATATCTCATGGCTGGATGCATTTGTGGCCTGGAGTAGAAAATTCATAACGGACTTTCACAGCCTGCTAGCGACACTGATAATGGGAAGGTTTTGAGCAGCCGAAATAGTTTATTAAGCTCAAATGCTCATAAGCACGGCTATACAAGTGTACCATAATAGTGCAATATCTTCACAGACCTCCATTAATGCACCGGTAAGCCTATGATAGTGATTACGATTGCTAATATATCAGGTAATCCGATGCCACACGATCCAGAACGATTTTCTGTGCTTAATAAAGGCTAAATACAGAGCGGCACTTCATCTGCAGGGGCACACACAATTTCACACCACGCAGATGGCCGTCAGACACCTCCACCCCTTATGCTCTGGCACGCAGGATAGCTGAGGAGAAACTGCACACTTGGGAGGTCTGGTCTATTATTATGGTTATTGCATCAAATCCGTTTAAAGGTTATAGGGACTAGACGCCGGGCAATATGATATAAACTGTATCATATAAACATTGGGTTGATTGGAACTGTGATGAGGTCTCTGATCTCTGGATTACATTATTTTTAGTTCACACTTCTTGTGTGTGTGTGTGTAGTCCTTTTGTGGGTTTGTGTATTTATTCATATACTGTATTATTATCCTGTAATCCTACAACATCGTAAAAGAACGGACATATAGGGCGCTTTAAATGCGCTCAGCTTCCGACAGTTTTTATATACTGTAAATAAGGGTAGCACTGTTACCTCACAGCAAGAAGGTCCTGGGTTCGAGCCCCAGGCGGGGCGGTCCGGGTCCTTTCTGTGTGGAGTTTGCATGTTCTTCCCGTGTCTGTGTGGGTTTCCTCCAACAGTCCAAAGACATGCAGTCAGGTTAATTGGAGATACAAATATTGTCCATGATCGTGTTTGAGATTAAACTTGTGAACTGATGATTTATTTATTTATTTATTAGGATTTTAACGTCATGTTTTTACATTTTTGGTTACATTCATGACAGGAACGGTAGCCACTCATTACACAAGGTTATATCGAACACACTCATGGACAATTTAGTATCTCCAGTTCACCTCACTTGCACGTCTTTGGACTGTGGGAGGAAACCGGAGCACCCACACAGACACGTGGAGAAATGCAAGCTCCACACAGAAAGGACCAGGAACTCTCCAACTGGGGATCGAACCCAGGACCTTCTTGCTGTGAGGCGACAGTGCTACCCACCGAGCCACCTTGATGAACCTTGAGTAACTACCGTTTCTGTCATGAATGTAACCAAAGTGTGTAAATGATTAAAGTTCTAATAAATAAATAAATAAATAACATAGTGTAAATATTCATAGCAAATTTATTAGGCCCTTTATTAATTAATTTTATATTTTCACTGTTAATTTAGCACTTCATTAAGCAATCGTGGCTCATTCCTTTAACCCTTTCATGCCTGAGTGGAACATTCCATTTTCGGACACTATGTAACATGGTCATAGAAAAAACCTTATTGTGTAAATACCGTACATAGCATAGACTATATACACACACCATTATAACCAGAAGAATCAGTTCTTTAAAATGATATAAAACTCAGTATGGTTATTTAAGTGTAATATAACCAAATCTATACAAAAATCCTTCAAAATCAACCTTAAAAAACCTCTCAATTTTTATTTCATACATAAATACTTAAATTTTTAACACATTTCTGTGCAATTTAGAGAAAAATATAGAACATATGAAATGTTTGCAATTTTGTGAGCCATTTGTCAAGATAATAATTTTGAATCTATCATCTTCTATTCAAAAGTTATGATCAATTTAGCAGAAGGTGTCATTTAGCAATTTAGAATGTTCGTGTCGCTCCTTTTTTACCTCACTTTTTACCAATGTCAGCATACACTATAAACCAATGAAAGTGTACTTTTATGAAAAAAAACCCTGCATATACACACACCATTATAACCAGGAGAATCAGTTCTTTAAAATTATATGAAACACAATGTTTTTCAAGTGTAATATAATAAATGTTTACAAAAAACCTTCAAAATCAACCTAAAAAAATCTCTCGTTTTTTATTTATTTCATAAATACTTACATTTTTAACACATTTCTGTGCAATATAGAGAAAAATATAGAACATATGAAATGTTTGCAATTTTGTGAGCCATTTGTCAAGAAAATAATTTTGAATCTATCATCTTCTATTCAAAAGTTATGATCAATTTAGCAGAAGGTGTCATTTAGCAATTTAGAATGTTCGTGTCGCTCCTTTTTTACCTCACTTTTTACCAATGTCAGCATACACTATAATCCAATGAAAGTGTACTTTTTTCTTAATTATTACTAAATTGTCAACATTCATATTTTTGAAATAAGACAGCAGATAAAATGTATTTGACAAAATAAGCACTCTAACAACAGTGTATAGTTCAAAAACATTAAAGATTTTTATTAGAATTATATACACTTCTCATTCTATAAATAATTTCAAAACAACAATACAATATAGTTCAGCACTATTGAAGAACAATGAACAATGCATCACTCCATAAAACAAACTCTCAAATAATCCAATTCAACAATACAAGAAAAAGCAATTATTTGTTCAGGATAATCATTGAACAATTCAGTAAACAGTTTTGAGGCAACAGGATATCAAATCTCATCTAAGCCATTTTGCCAAAAATTCACTACAAAATATTTAACAGACAATGCACAATGGATAATTACCTCAAGTCACCTCCTTCCAATGAACAATGCACACTGAACTTTGACCTGTGAAGAGAAAGAGAAACAAAGAACATATACACAAACACAGGGGTTGAGGAAGGATGAGCGGGACTGACAGTAGAAGACAGAAGCCCTGTGTAGGTCTAACTGCGAAACTCATCTCCTTCGCTAGAATGCCAAGACTGAAAACAGTTTCGATTGCCAACTAAACAAAATCTTCTACCTTGGCACTCAGGAGCCATGCATGCAATCTTTGTTTTATTTTCTTTTTTGAATTTGTTGTAGCAAAGCCAGCAATTTATTGATACTTGCTCTATCTGAGGAATGTGGGTGACGTAAAACGATGAGGAAGTGGTTGGAGCTACTGAAAGCTGAGATGGCAAAATTGAATCTACGGCAATGTCTGCAAGTTGGCGCGAAAGATTTTCCCTAAAGTTTATCTGGCTGTAGCCTGCTAAACTAAACCCATAACGTGATGCTGGATTGGAATGATGCCAGTCCTGAAACAAAATGAAACTATTAACGATGGCTATGTCCACAAAATGGAAGAAAAGTGTTTTCCACCACTTTTGAGTTTTCTGAAGCAGACTGTATGTGTTTAACATGTGATCAGATCTGTCAACACCTCCCATGTGTTTATTGTAGTCCTTTACTACAGCTGGTTGACGGACTACTTTTCTGTCCCACTTGGCACCAACCTTTACCATCTTAGAAACCTCTGATGAATCATTAGCATTGTGGAAATTAGAGAGGCATGTAACTGCTCGCGTGTCCTTCCACTGAACAACTAAGACATTTCCGTCAATTCTACACCACCTCATATCACCACGGTTAGCTTGCCGCTCCCATTTCTTGACATCTTTGAAATCCACTGGGAATTTCTTACGATTAATCCTACATGTCCCACAAGCATTGATTCCCCACTCCTTAAGTCGGACCATAACAGTTGGTGATGTATAGAAGTTGTCAAACCAAACTGTGTGACCTTGATTTTTAAATGGCTGCACAAGGTCTTCGATCACTTTTATAGCCAAATCAGTTATGCGCCCATCAAGACTGCCTGTGTAAACATCAAAGTCTAAGGTATATCCCGAATTTGAAGTTGCAATGACCCACAATTTGAAACCCCAGCGAGTAGGTTTGCCCTTCATATACTGCTTGAATCCTGATCGACCTTTTGATTTGACCATTCTCTCGTCTATGCTCAGATTTTCATTAGCCTGGAAAAGCTGCTGACACTTGGTTTTGAGGTGGTCCATCAGGTAACGCAACTTCCTAAGACGATCAAGATTATTTTCTGTGGCAGGATCTACAACATGGAGGGCTGCCATCAATTCCTTGAAACGGTCACGGGACATGAATAACTTGGCCCATGAACCCTGAAGAGATCTGGTTCCCCAATATCTGTGAATGCTGTGGAGGGACGTGAAACCCATGTAAATAAGGAGCCCAAGAAACCGGTAGAATTCATCCGGGGTCACTTCTTCCCATGCCCCATGATGGTTCGCATAAGACGGCCTATTCAGTACAAGCTCCCACCCCTTAGAGTTTGTAAACTGGCAAATCTCGGCAACGATGGTGTACGTGAAAAACAACTTGAAGAAGTCTATTTCACGCAAGGTACTTGTGGCTGACCGTACAGCCCTGTGCACACTTCCCAGATCTATACCTACTGGACGAGAAGGATTAAATGGTATGGGCTCTGGTGCTTCTGTGTCTACATCAGCATAGGAAGGAAAGGATACAGATTCAGGGAAGCGTTTCCGCTTCCTACCTGACATGGGACAAGAAAGACTAACCAAACCCATAAAAGAAAACAAAACATTAGTAAAAATCATAATCTGAGTTTGTACTCTTTTGTTGATTTTATATTTTGTTGGCAGCCCTGATTGTGTGTGTGGGTGCAAATGCTGACATTTATTGTCAGCATATATGTACACACACACACATTTACAAATACACACTATTGGAATACATGTATTTACCGATAGGAGGTTGTTGGTTGATCCCTCTGCTCATCTTGCTCTTCTTCATCCTCTTCTTCCCCTTCATCCAGGAGCTCCATATCCATTAAGTCCTCCTCTTCAATGGTCATGCCTTCATGATCTTCATCGCTGTCATGTTCAGCAATAAGTCTAAGCTCGTCAGGGCCTAGCCGCCGTCTCCTCTTCAGAGACTCCATAAGGCATGAATATTGAGCCTTGTCTCCATCCATCTCAGAATAATAAAAGAAAGAGATTACAGTGAATAAAGGTGGTGACAGTGATGTTATTTTAAAAATAATTACATATATGTAGAATTCAATCACAAACACTCTATATGTTTTTGCCAGAGAAGCTAATGTCCACAGGCTCATGTTTAGAAGTAAACTCAAGTACACTGAACCAATACATATGACAAAAGTTTCTCAAATCTGGCACATGGTTTACACATAAAACAATAATTATCTAAGAGGAGCAATAAATACAAGACAAAACTTGATTATATGGTTATATTTAAAATGTTGTAAATAGTCACAGACTGAAATGTTATGCACCTGTATGCTTTCAAAAAAAGCTTTCAAAAAAAGTTTGATACCATATTTTAGTCCCTTTCAAATATATCTTGCAATACATTAGAAAATTATGCAAATCTGACAGAAATATTTTATAGATAAAACTATATTTCACTGATACAAGTAAGAATTACCACAGAAAAAAATATATGGTAAAAAAAGAAGTTATAAATTGCCCAGACTGACATGTTATCTACTTATATGCACCTATATGGTAGCATAGCATACTTTAGTCTCTCAAATAAATGCAGCAATTTTTTAGAAAATGATGCAAATTTGACAGAAATATTTTATAGATAAAATAATATTTCTCTTTCACCTTTATGCTTTCTGCCTCAGCTTACTTTAGCCAGTCATGCTAAATGCATGCAATGCAAAATGTAATGCTATTATGAGCAAAGCTAAGGTGATTTCTAAGCAGACTTTAGACAGTATTGAAGTAAAACAAGTAAGCTATAACTGATTTCAAGATTACATGCATAAGATCTAACTTTGGCAGCCTTTTCAAACCACATGGCTGCAGTATGCAACAAACAGCCCGGTAGCTTAGCTTAGCTTAGGTTCACTACTAATCACTTATTTGTGTAAAACTGCTGCATACTTTACAAACTACTAAACAAACGAGACTAAAAGGGTATCTGATAAACTCTCCACACGTATTTATTTCCATCTAGATGGACATAAAAAACATTACAATCGATTCAGAAAGGAGAGCAGAGCACCTGACTGACTAAACTTAGAACGCAACTCTCAAACTCACCTCAGCTTTTACAAAGCGTAAACACTAATAATATTAAAATTTTACCATTAAAGCTAAGTTTTCTGAGTAGAAATGAAAAGTAATAACACTAATAAACAGTTTTAAAATAAATCTTACCTTATTTCACTGACAGAATTTCTCTTTCTGTGTTGTTATCCAGTCGACTGTCTCAGCAGCGCTCCGTGTGAGGGCGGGGCGAATGAAAAAAATAAATTCTCCGCCTTCTCATTAAATATGCAAACCAGCCACGACACAAACCGCTTGACCAATGATATTGCCTTTTAGCCTGGGTTGTCAGCTACCTGGGGCAGTTTTCAGATTTACAATCAGTGATTGGACGGCGGAGATATAAGGCTTCAAGCCATCGAAATTATTGTTTCGAAATTTGAATGGGCCGGCTGTAAAGGGTTAAAAGGAAACATTCAGAATTTAAATTTTATGGTAGGTGGTGACTGGTGGTTTCAGGTAAAAATGAGGAGGCCCGATGTCCTTCATTTGTTTATTTGTGTTCACTCTTTTCACAGGCCTAATGCGCATGCAGGAGCTGATCAAAGCGCCGTCCAAGAACAGCATGAAGGTGCGCATCCGCCAGCTGCCCACGGGAAGCAGCGACGCCCGCCCACTGCTCAAAGAGATGAAGAAGGAGCAGGAGTTCTACGTGATTTTTGACTGCACTTATCAAATGGCCTCAGAGCTTCTCAAACAGGTAATGATGAGTTTGTTTCTCTGTCATTTGCTTGTTTGGCAATATTTCTGTAATTTCGGTACGGTGATTTGTGTGTGTGTGTGTGTGTGTGTGTGTGTGTGTTTTTTTTATATATTTAATAGCTGATGTCAATGGGAATGATGACCGAGTACTACCATTTCTTCTTCACTACCCTGGTAAGTCTGGCTATTCCAGAATGCCTGACGTATATCCCATTTTGGCAAATGGGAGTAAGGTGTGGTTTTTGCCATGCAGTTTTTTAATGGATGTAACTCAACATCAGTTGGTTCTAGGAGTGGCGTTGAGTTTGAAAGGCGTTGAGTTTCAAGGTATTTTTCCCTATAAGGATGTTTAGGAAAGCTGTTAATGCGTCCATGGTCCCGTAGAACTGCATATATTTTAGGCTCATGTTTGTTTATTAGGATTTTAACGTCATGTTTTACACTTTGGTTACATTCATGACAGGAACGGTAGTTACTCATTACACAAGGTTCATCAGTTCACAAGTTTAATATCAAACACAGTCATGGACAATTTAGTGTCTCCAGTTCACCTCACTTGCACGTCTTTGGACTGTGGGAGGAAACCGGAGCACCCGGAGTAAACCCACGCAGACACGGGGAGAACATCCACACAGAAAGGACCCGGACCGCCCCACTAGTTTTAGGCTTATGTCAAATAATAGGGTGTTTTTGACACTTATACACTGAAATAACACAAATATAATATAAAAAAAACACTGAAATAAAAAGCTGATTCTTACAGTTTCTCAGAAGCTCGAGCTGCAACGCAAGTTTAAAAGTGAAACAGGGAGGAGAATCCAGATGAACACAGATACACGTGGAGCTGTAACCCTGGATCTGACGCTTATTCAACACTAACGCAGATTCGTCTCATATTCGCACTTTGATGACGTTTTACCGCACCGATCAAGCCGAGCGCCGAACAAAGCGACTGTTCATTGTTCATTTGAAATAAAATAAATACATTTTTAAGAAACAAACGACGCTGAGTTACAAGGTACCGCTGTACTAGAATTAAGGTTCTTGGATGTTTGTCTGGATTCTTTTGTGACTTCCTTGATGAGCCAGTCATGCACATCTGATGCAGGTCGCAGAAAAGCAGATTTTTTTCCAGGAGCACGCTCATGGGCCCATCTAGGCTATCCCAGTAAACATCCCAGCAACCAAAAACACTTAACCAGCAGCATCCTGTGATCACAAGCAAACCAGAGACTAGAGTACAATGAACACAAATGTAGAATTATACAGAGGAGAAATATTGAATTACATGGTGCATCACTGGTTCTTTGATTGTGTCTGTATAGCTAATTTAATCATAATAACAATAAATTGTCATTGTGTATGACTACATAAATAAATTTTTTCCATTAGTTCTGCTCCATCAGTTTTACTACGTAATGTAATGTACATCAATCTCATGTGCTTATCTGGCTCTCTCATCCCTCGCATGCTCGACCGGGTAATTAAAAAAGCTCATTCGTAGCACATTTGTAAACAACAGCAGCTTTAGTCTGTCTAAAGAACACTTTCTTGCCGCCTTTAAGGATCTGTTCGCGCTCGACCTGGAGCCGTACCGATACAGCGGCGTGAACATGACCGCTTTCCGTCTCCTGAACCTGGACGACCCCTACGTCGCGTCTGTCGTTCAGAGATGGAGCACGGAGCGCCAGCTCGCACCGTACAGACCCGAGAGCGGCCTGATAAGCGGCGTGATGACTGTAAGAATGCATCTGTACACATTGTTTATTATTTCTCAAAGCGTTTTGACTGTGAGTGTTTGGAACGGTGAATTATTTTCTTTTTAAGCACATCCATATTACTTTAAATGACATCGATGATGCTTTTAAGATCAGTTATTAATAAAATGTAGTGGTAGTAATGACAGCTTTATTCACTTGGCAGTGCCAGCTAAGCTTGCAGGAGCTGTTGTTTACCGTAAATGAAGAATAATGCAGGATAGGACGTACTGTTACAGGAAAACGAACAACGCTGGTGTGGTGTGATGTGATGCGTTAACCACCCTGATCTGTTGAGCTGTGTGTTACACGAACGGGTCTGTATGAATTTTAATATCTCCGCGCAGACAGCAGCCGCTCTAATGTACGATGCCGTTTTCATGGTTGCTGTGGCATCTCAGCGGGCCAGCCAGATGACCGTGAGCTCTCTGCAGTGCCACAGGCACAAGCCGTGGAGGTATGGACCTCGCTTCATGAACCTGTTCAAAGAGGTAAGCTCTCTCGCTCTCTCTCTCTTTCACACCCACACACACACACACACCTGCTGATGGCCTCTGGAATAAAATAAAACCACCCTAATGGGCAAGAACATGCGTCTCCAAATCCTCAAAATAAGCAACAAGCCATCATTACTTCACGACTTGTGATTATAATTAAGTACTGCAGTATGAGTGGTGTTATTTACCCCTAGCGTTATTTTCCCGTGTTACACGTATTCCTTGACATCGAAAGAAATATATTTATGAGTCCAAGGCATCCTTCACAGAGCAGAATGTGAAAGCAGAAAATTGAAGTCCCGATACAGCCCGGATACAGCCCGCAGCAAGATCTGCGTAGCTCGCCGGCCTTGTCCGTTTCTCAGCCTGCGCTCGCTCTATTCTCAAAGAATTAATTATTAAGCATTACGCTGGAGTACTTTCTCAGCGCATTTCAGGGTTGACCCGAGGGTCGCACAGGTCGCCCCTGAGCTTTGGCTTTAATGAAAATTCGGTTCTCGTGGATGACAAACGTCTTGTACTTGGCCGTTTGATAGTAAAGATGGACCTTACTGGAGCACGTTTGCAGTGAGGCTGTGTGTTGTTGGGATTTCTAAACACCTCAGTGTTAAAGCTACGGTGAGAATAGTGTTTGAGCTCAGAAAGTGACCAGTGTAAGAAAAGATTAGAGGAGGATTAATTTGTTTGTTTATTAGGGTTTTAACGTCGTGTTTTACACTTTGTTTACATTCGTGACAGGAACGGTAGTTACTCATTACACAAGATTCATCAGGTCACAAGGTTATATCGAACACACACAGTCATGGACAATTCAGTGTCTCCAATTCACCTCACTTGCATGTCTTTGGACTGTGGGAGGAAACCGGCGCACCCAACGAGAACAGCTCTAGGACATGACTTTACATCAACACTGAGAGCCAATACACAGGCCAGTGAGTGTAAACTGTATTGTAAATCCTAACAACTCTGCTGCACCTACTATACTCATACCAGAACAGCACACAGTAACATGTCAGTACCATGTTAGTGTCACAGTGTGCTGAGAATGCTCCACCATCCAAATAATATAGGGCAGTAGGCAGCCTAGTGGTTAAGATACTGGTCCAGTAATTAAAAGGTCGCCGGTTCAAGCCTCACCACTGCCGGGTTGCCACTGTTGGGCCCTTGAGCAAGGCCCTAGGTTGTAACTGTGAGTCACTTTGGATAAAAGCGTCTGCTAAATGCCGAAAATGTAAATGTAATATACACTAAGTGGGGTCCTATGGGGGGGGACATATGGTCTACAGTTAGTTATTCTATACACTGAGTGCGTTCACATAGTAGGTTTTGCTTATAAATTGGCTCAGAACATGAATGAACATGGAAAGTGAATGCTCATCACACTCTGATATTACCGATTGTCGTCCGACTGCTGGATGAGGACAATAATAGGAGTTGGAACGCAAATTTTAACAGGATAAAATTAATTCTGCAGAACAGTGGGAAAATATTATTCAAATTTTACTGCTTAATTGATCTCGTTCATCTGTTTTAGTAAATGTCATGAAAACAGAATGAGTGTTGAGAGAAAGTCATCAAGGCCGAATACAATCAACCCTTAGCCAGTAATGTATGGAATCAAGGACGTGACTTGGCTACGTCTCAGACGCCTGCAGATGGTGTGATTAAATGAGCTTAGCAACGTAATTACAGCATCATTAAAGTATTTCAGCTGTGCACTGTCGGGGGTATTTTAAACTCACCTACACAGCTATAATAGTGGCCAATGTACCGGACCTGATTCAGACCAGTGGGACAGCAGTACATGCTTACCGCTGTGCCAGCTGCAGCCGTTGCTTTGACTTTTAATGCTTCATTTCATCGCAGAAGTTCAGCTGATTTACACAACCTGTAAGTGCCTTTCCCAACAGACGGATTATTAGGAATAATTAAAAGTTCATCTTGTTTTGTCTCGTCTGTGAGCTCTCAGTGCTGGTTTCAAGCCCGGATAAAATAAGAAGGGCATCTTCCAAATCTGGTATGTGGACCAGAATGATCTGCTCTGGCAACGTAGTCTTGCTTGAATTTGTAGATGAATTGACTGACTGTGTTTACTGACGAGGGTTTTTCGAACATTTTCATGTGGAGCTGTTTGAGCTGTCACAGCATTTAATATAGGGATTCCCTTTACTTTCTGAATCTTTCAGTACTGTTATGGACTATAGATGGAAGTTCTTGTAATCATGCTTAAATAAACTGTGCAAAAACTGTGTTTAATAGTTCAACAGTTGTTTAACAAAGGGGTGAACATGAGTTTTTTATTATTGTTACTTTTATTAATGATAGCATCACCTGTTTCTGTCTAATACTGCTTACATGACAGGATCATAAATTATCAGATGATTAATATGCGTGTAAATTCAGTCACTGCTTTCTCCTGCACAGAGAGGGTTTAGTGATTAATAGTCATACAAAAAGGCTTGAATCATTTCTGTGACCCTGCTTTCTCTTTATATGTAGTGTTTCAGTATTTGCTGTATTCTTGTTTTTCCATTTCTGTATTTTGGCTTCCTTTAAACTGAAGCTTCTGTCATTTTAACTGTTTTTTTCTTGCACTGAGTGGTCAATGGATTCTGTAACCTTGCTTTTTTACCAGATGGGTCAACACTGTCTAGTCCGCAAGAAAGTGAAACGTTCTTTTAATGCTAATAAGAGGTCTTGTTTTTATCCTGTTACCCGTTATCCTGTTTTATCCTGTTATGAATGCTGTGCGCTGCTGACTGGAATGTAATGTAATAATTGCCAGTGTATCTCCTGCGATTGTTTTATAGGCCCGATGGGATGGTCTGACAGGTCGCATCGTCCTTAATAAGACCAACGGTTTAAGGAAGGACTTTGATCTGGACCTCATCAGTCTTAAGGAAGACGGAACAACGAAGGCGAGGCATTTGAATTGCAGCTCTGTTGGCCAAACAGGTTGTGTTTATATTGATAGATTTAGCTGTTAGAAGAATCGAACCCAGGCGCCCAGGTGATATTCTGCTTGCACACCAGCGCCGAGTTTCTGAACTCCTCGGTGTTGCCTCCGGTTGGCTGGGCGCCATCTAGCGGGCATATTTGGCAGTGCCTGCAGCAGATACCAATTTGCCACCGTATCTGCAGGGTGGGGGCCGGACTATGTGAGGGTGCGAGAAGAGGAGGGCTGTACACGTGTCGGAAGAGGCGTGTACAGCGACGTGCTCTCCTCGGATGCAAACTGGTATCTCTCAGCAGCAAAATTGAGTCGCTAAATCGGGAGAAAATGCATTAAAAATTTTAAAAAGAATAATCGAACTCTGGATCCCCAGATCGAAGCAGTAGTAGATCTTAATCAAGTGATTAAATAATGAAAATAATTAGTAAATGTATTTACTACAAAGCTGTTTTAATGTTTTATTAATGTTAACATGTTTTAAAAGCCTGTAGCTGATGCTGAACTACGTCGCATGAAATTGTGGACAAAGGTTTGTCGCTGTCCTTTTATTCACAAACTCTTTTCCTTAACTTCCAACCCTTGATCATCACAGTGTTTCTAGTTCATTCCCCCAGCAAGCGCTGCTGACATTTCAGAGTACATCAACTTTAATTAACTGCACTGTTTAAATTAAACGTACTCAGATCTAGTGATAAGCCTTCCGATCGCCAGTACCAATTTCTCTGTAAACAGCACGTCCCTGAAAGTGGTGCCAGAGGAAACACAGCTAATCCACCAGCAGATGTTTGGAGAGAAGGGCTCATTTATTTTGGAAAGTGAATTCATTGAAGCAGTGCGGTTTAAAACAGAAATTCCAGGTGGACTCTTAAATTGTGAGTGGTTTGTGGTGCTCTTAATAAATACGTAATCAGAAAGAACTGGCACGACGACTTCTGGCATCGCTGCTTGTAATTGTCTTACTACTAAAGGCCCTTCCACATTCAACAGCATTGCACCGAGAATGATGATGCTTCATTGTTTGTGTGAAAAAAAATGCCATCTATTATCCCTAACGCCTGCAGAAAATGTTGACCTCTTCCCCAGCCTATCTTTGCATACTCCTTCACTACATGGAAAGACACCGGGGTTAAAAAAGTATCGTGTATATGACAAATTACAGAGGGCCAACAAGTCACGCTGGTGTATCAGACACGGATCATTAGTAAAGAAATACAGTAGCTGCAGATTGACCGTCAAAGGCAGCACTTTTTAGGATAATTTAATACAGAAATCCTAGGTGGACGCTTAAATACGTAATCAGGAAGAACAGGCGTGTCGATTTCTGGCATCACTGCTTGTAATTGTCCTACTACTAAAGGCCTTTACACATTCAACAGCATTGCACCAAGAATGATGATGCTTCATTGTTTGTGTGAAAAAAATGCCATCTATTATCCCTAACGCCTGCAGAAAATATTGACCACTTCCTTTTCATTTCTACCCTGAAGTCCCCAACCCTTCTTCACATATATTTGAACTACAAAAAAAGAAATACAGGGGATAAAAAAGTAACTTGAAAAGGAGCTTGACTCTGAAGTGACGAATTACAGAGGACCGACAAGTCACGCTGATATATCAGACATGGACAAAATGCATCAGCAAAAAGAAACAGTGGCTGCAAATTAAAGCTCATTGGCAGTCAAATGCCAGATACAGAGACCAAAAAGCTACAGAATAGGAGAAGCACAACTATAAGCCAATATCAAGAAAAGCTCATCTTTATAAATATAAAATTCACTGCATTATCACAAACAATGGTTGTTGCACAAAATTAAACATGGACCCATGATCAATAAAAGGATTCATATTTAAAGGAACCCAAAGGTGCCCTCATCCAAAAATTGCGCGAGCTACAGTGGGGAAACCGTATTGACATGGGCGGATGGATTTTTTATTCCAAATGAATCAAAACCACAGCAACTGATCTGAGGTGGTGTGTGATCTGAATGCTTAGTTTAATTTATTCTCATCTGTGTACATAGACATATGCACCAGATGTATAATAAATAACATAAAACCAGCATCACAACAGTCACATGTTTGTATAACTGTATTGTTACAGAATAAAAACATTTTTATGCTAAAACAGGACTGTGCATTTCATTTCAGTTGCTTGACCACTGGATAAAAAATACACCTACAACAAAATTAGATCTCCTGGGACAAACATCAAACTTCCCTTCCCTTTCTTTCCTGGCCTGTTTGCACATTTCCCATCGTTGTCTGTGAAATTTATATTCAGTTATGTATTGGATTTATTTTCCTATTCTTTTATGTTAGCTGTGGTCACTGCACTCTGATGAATATTGCATTACTCATAGATCGGTGTGTGGAACTCAAACACTGGGCTGAACCTGACTGAGAAAAAGGACACCTCTAACATCACCGATTCGCTGGCCAACAGAACACTCATCGTAACCACTATCTTGGTAAAACAAAACAAAAAAAATACATAAGACATGATTTCTCACTCCATGTGTCTTCATTTGTCTTTTTAATGGAATCAGCTGTAATTAATTATTGATTTCACTTCATTTCAAATCTTATAATGAGTATCTAAGGCTTTGTGTGCGTGTGTGTGTGTGTGTGCTTGCAGGAGAACCCATATGTAATGTATAAAAAGTCTGATAAAGTGCTGTACGGGAACGATCGCTTCGAAGGATATTGTTTGGATCTGCTGAAGGAGCTCTCGAACATCCTGGGGTTCAGCTATGAGGTCAAGCTGGTGTCGGATGGCAAGTATGGTGCGCAGAACGACAAGGGCGAGTGGAACGGAATGGTCAGGGAACTCATTGACCACGTGAGTGCAAAAGAATTAAAATGTAATATACACATAGTGTATTAGATAAATCTGCCCAGCAATTAATGTCCAACAAGCATGATTAGGTGACCCCATACATTTACCCCAACCATATATAACCACAGTTGTTCCCTTGGTTAAATACATGCTAAATACTTGTTAACAGTTCGTGTGCTGTCTGGTCTGTTAAATATGTCACATGTCATACACGTGTACTATGTGTACTATCACCAAAACACATTCCTTGTAAAATAAAGTGATTCTGAATGTATACAGTAGCGAAATTGACATGTCCCAACTTTTTTGGAAATGGGGTGTATAAGAGCAGAGCAAAAAAACGTCTTCTGAAATGGATTGTATGTGGATCTATAATTTGGCTTTGATATAAGATACATAAAATTGCATTTGTCTAGCTTTTATACTCAGCATTCCTTGGTATATTCGATCCTTAATATCAAGCGCAGTGCAAGTAGTTTTAGCCACCACTTGCAGTGTTCTTAGACAGATTTAGCATTTAAACTGTGCTTTTTCTGCCTGTTATTATTTTATTGTATGCAAATGATCAGCGTCAGCTCTAATTTTCTTCTCCAGATAGCAGATCTGGCCGTGGCACCGTTGACCATCACCTACGTGCGGGAGAAAGTCATAGACTTCTCGAAACCATTCATGACCCTCGGTATCAGCATCCTGTACCGCAAACCCAACGGCACCAACCCAGGAGTCTTCTCTTTTCTTAACCCCCTCACCCCGGATATCTGGATGTATGTGCTGCTGGCGTGCCTCGGAGTCAGCTGTGTGCTGTTCATCATAGCGAGGTATGTTTTTATTTTCTTTGTTTTTGTGTTTTGTGCATTTTGTATCAACTGTATGAGTTACTTGCATATTTCTCCCTTTACTGTGCGTAATATCATTAACCGCATTAGTAAAGGACAAGGGTGCGAACCTAAGCTGATAAGCTGAACACCCTTGACCACCAATACCTCTGGCAATGCATTTTTCATTTTCATTTTCCATACTGTCCCAACTCTTTCTGATTTGGGGTTCTGCTTTGTACACAAGTAGGACCTGATGCCTCAGATGAATTTTGGGATGTTGAATTGCATTTATGAACTAGTCACGGCTAAATGTCACAGTGGTGGATGATTTTCGACTTAAATATTCAACATGCAGAATATCGAGGCCTCCGAATGTGAGAACAGACACTTAGACTTGCCATTTTTATGTTGTGGTAACAATACTTTTGTAATATAGACTAGAGGACACATGAATTTCAAATTGCAGGTTTAACCTGATATCATTTCATCGTAAGGTTAGTAAATGAATCATTCTGTGGAACCTGCTGTAACCTTGACGTTATCGTGACCCACTTTTTGCGCCAGACAGATCAGAAAATTAAATCCTGAGATGATGAAGAGGGTGGTTCTACCTCCACTTTGAGTCAGACAATCAAAACAAATAGCTCACTTTTATGGATGTGTCAGTTTTATTCTCCTTTTTTAAATGCCTAACAGGTTTACGCCGTATGAATGGTACAACCCACACCCCTGCAATCCTGGATCCGAAGTGATGGAAAACAACTTCACGTTACTGAACAGTTTGTGGTTTGGCGTTGCAGCACTCATGAGGCAGGGTGGGTTTGCTTACGGTCATCTTCAGTGTACAGACACTTAAATGCTGGTGTAGTGTCGTGTATCCAGTGTAGCAGTACGTATATCTGTGGTTGTTGAACACTGTGTACACTTAACTGGCCTCTTTATTGGGCACACAATGCACATAATTGTTATTAATTGGTATGTTAGTGCTGTTTTAGTATCGAGGATGGTCCACTACCTAAATAAGTCATCCAACTGGTCAGTCAGGGTCCAGTGGGCATTTTCGATAGCTGGATTGGGTTGACAGGGTGTGACAAATTGACCGGGGAAGTACAGACAAGGGATTTACAATCGGTACAACTTGATTTAGAAGTGCAGAAAAGGGGTATAAAGTCAACAGCAGTTCTCTTGGGCTCCTGAGCAAGGCCCTCAACCCTCACTAGCTCAGATTGTACATTTGTAAGTCGCTTTGGATAGAAGCGTCTTCTCAATTCTTTGAATTAAATGACGCTTTTGCAGATTTGTCTATATTAAAACTCACATTTGCATTAACTACATTGTTTGACCAGTTGTTTCAGTGAGTGCCAGATACTAACATTTAATTCATAAGGCTTAGAACATTAAACATTTCCTAAAACAGTGTTTTGTAAGCTTGTGTAAATACACACTGTCCGAACACTTCTCACATCACATTGACCAGTCACTCTGCTCTCGTTGTAACAGGCTCTGATCAGATGCCCAAGGCCCTTTCCACCAGAATAGTCGGAGGAATCTGGTGGTTCTTCACCCTAATCATCATATCGTCCTACACCGCAAACCTGGCTGCCTTTCTCACGGTGGAACGGATGGACGCCCCGATCGATTCGGCAGACGACCTGGCTAAACAGACCAGAATAGAATACGGAGCAGTGAGAGATGGGTCCACGATGACTTTCTTTAAGGTCAGAATTCTGGAATCTATTCTAGGGTAACATTCAGGGGTAAATAAGACAAACAGGGGGTCCGTAGACAGGCAGACAAATTAAAACAGCCGAAAAGGGTTTAACATGCAGCTGTTCCATTTCTTCTGGCTTAGCAAATCAGTGAAACATTTCCTTTTCTTTTGGCCTAATCCTGAAATGTGTTATTACACCGCTATTACAAAGCTACGCAATTCATTAGAAATGACCACCAGGGACCAGCAGACTTAAAATGAAATCGGTCAGGAAGCTTAAAACAGGTCCTGGTTTGATCTATTAGCAGGACGACGATCCAAAACACTTCAAAATCCACAGAAATACTTCACTGACCTCAAAATCAAGGTCCCTCTGCCTTAAAATCCATGAGATAAGCTGAAGAGGAGAGTCCCAAGCCAGATTTTTATTAAATGGAAGGCCTCAGATTTCTTGCCATCTGTTTTCTAGTCTTTTTACGCATTATAGAAGAAGACTCAGAGCTGAAGGAGTAAATAAAGGAGTGGCAACAAGTGTGGCACACATATATTTTAGAAAATAGTCGTTTAATCACCTTGTGTTCGGTCTCTCCAGGGCCGCCACTATTTACCCAGGGGGAATGTTAATTTGTTCCAAAATTTAGGGAGAAATTAACATTCTAAAAGTTCCCTGAGTTTAAAAGATGCTCTTCATGTCTGTCATCAGAAGTCAAAGATCTCCACGTATGAGAAGATGTGGGCGTTCATGAGCAGCAGGAAGACCACGGCGCTGGTGAAGAACAACAGAGAGGGCATCACGCGCGTTCTGACCACAGACTATGCCCTCTTGATGGAATCCACCAGCATAGAGTATATCAGCCAGAGGAACTGCAACCTCACTCAGGTCGGCGGGTTAATAGACTCTAAAGGATATGGAGTGGGCACGCCGATAGGTAAAGACCTGTGGCTAATGGACTTGAGAGCTTTTCCTGAAGCTAAAGTGTGCCTTATAAACATTACTCTGTTGATAGACGGATGCACCTTTGCTAAGTAATCTCGCAAGTTAGAAGCTAATTTTGCAAATAAAAGCAGAATGTATTTACACTAATGTGCCTGAACAATTGTGAAGAAAATTGGATTTACGCATAACGTGTGTTAATCTTCCTCTAATGTTAATTTCTAGGCGCTCTTCCCCTCTCTCACTTTACAATACCAGCTGTATTTTTTCAGGGTCACCCTACCGGGACAAGGTGACCATCGCCATTCTGCAGTTGCAGGAGGAGGGCAAGCTGCACATGATGAAGGAGAAGTGGTGGAGGGGGAACGGCTGCCCCGAGGAAGACAACAAGGAGGCGAGTGCTTTGGGCGTTGAGAACATCGGCGGCATCTTCATCGTGCTTGCTGCTGGACTCGTCCTCTCGGTGTTCGTGGCGATTGGAGAGTTCATCTACAAATCTTGGCAGAACAGTGACATCGAGGAGGTGGGCATAAGCCAGTGTGCGATAGCCGTTGTGTGTCTGTTAAATTTCATTCGTTATTCAGTGTCCACTTGAAGGTTCATCTCGTTAGATTATATTTACGTTGCTTCATGTTTTTTGTTTGTTTGATTTTGCAATAAGGACTGAGTTATTATTTTAAGGCCCTCAAAGATCTCGAATAATCAGCACTAACTTGTGTAAGCACAATATCGGTTGTGCTGTCAGCAAGTCAAGAGTCTGCATGGACGCCGCTCAGGTGGCACAGCGGTAAAAACACGCTGGCAACGATTGGCCTGCTGTTCAGATAGGGGTGGGATTAAGCCGGATTGGGACTTTCTCATAACTAATACAATTACGATCTCTGCTGGCTGATTGATGGCTCCTGCACAGAGATGGGGATAAAGGTGTCGTCACGGTGTGTCTCTCCGTACACAGTGCTGATCCGCATTGCACTCGTCAAAGTGTAGGTGACAAAATTGTAGCCTAGCGGTTAAGACACTGGACTAGTGAGCAGAAGGTTCCTGGTTCAAACCCCACCACTGCCAGTTTGCCACTGTTGGGCCCTTGAGCAAGCGTCTGCTAAATGCCAAAAATGTAAATGTGAAATGCATACGGCTGCTGCCCACGTGTCGGAGGGGGCGTGGGTTAGCTTCGTTCTCCTCAATCAGAGCAAGGATCGGCATTGGTGGAGAGGAAACATGATGCAATCAGGCAATTGGACACGCTAAAGGGGAGAAAATGCATTAAAAAAGAGTCTTCATGGACATGATGTCCAATGGGTGGCCGAAACAGCCTAGACATTGGTTCCAAGCCCGGGTAAAAATAGGAGGGTCGCAGACCGGATCTGCTATGGCGACCCCTAAAGACGGGAGCAGCCGAAAAGAATTTTTTCAGGTCACATTTGCATTTATTTTATCATTCATTACGTCTCTGTGTTCGTCTTTGCTTTCACTCATCCACTGATTTGTTCTCCTCATTTTCTTTTGTGTCTTCCACCTGCGTGTTGAAGGCCTTCTGTTACTTTTACGGGATGCAGTCACAGCAGCCGCAGAGACAGGATTCCACCTCCCTCAGTGACGTGTCCATAACCACAGATATAGAGCGTGGGTACCTCCTCGAGGACGACGTATGCTCTTTGAGTTAATCGCCTCCGCTCCGACCTGGCTTTAAAATGGGTGCGTGTGACCTCTTGAACCACCCCTCCCACGCTCGCTTCCCTAAATTGGAACCCCAACCCACCCCAAGATTACACGTAGTGATAAAGTTCTGTCTTGTGTGATATCCCTTTACCAGTTTGGTTAATAACTGCAGGTGGAACTTAGATCAGTGGTTCCCAACGTGACTGTGTAATTAGCTGATTAACGGGGCTCTCAAGAACCAGGTATGAGAACCAGAGCATCTTTTACTGTTTAGGTTCTTCACACTTGCTGTCTTGAGCGCTCGGGTGGCACAGCGGTAAAGAACTACCGCTGAGATCTCGAGGTCCAGGGTTTGAATCTCAGTGATGCTATTGATGATCTATGACAAAAACATCTACCCAGACGTTAGACTTTTGTTGGCAATTAGCGGTAAGAAGGTCTGCAGCATCTGTCATGGTATTGGGGTGCATCAGTGCCCACAGTACGGCTGACTTGAAGATGTATCATCAGAGTGACGTCTTTTCCCAGGAAGATGAACATGTAATCCCTGGAAGTCCAAGACAAAGCCAGGCCTCATTCTGCATGAGCGACAACGATGTGGCTTTAAAGGAAACTTTTGACTAAATTCTCAGTCTGTCGTGCTTGTACTAGTTTTAGATTAGGAGTTCTCGAGGTGAGAAGCTGGAGCAGTGTTACTCTGTCAGAATGAGGACTAACCCGTGGCTTCTCGTTCTTCTGACAGTGCGTCGCTTTCTGTCAGCTGATGGAAGAGCGGAGCGTCTCCTTCAGGTGCCACAAGACCGTCAGGAAAAGAGGAAGGCCGGAGGGAAAATCCACACTCACAGGAGTCTTATGCAATTCCAAACGCGTCCAGAGGAAAGAGACTGTGGCCTAGAGACACTTTTCAAACCCGAACTGGAGGTAGTCGTGTTAAAAATCACTTACTAAAGAGAAGCTGGTGTAGCTGTGGTGGTGTGCTAGTCAGCCCTCAGTTTTTCAAATAAAAATGTTTCGCGGGCCTCGATTAAAAGCTAGTTTGCAAATCATTTCATTTGTATTTCACTCTTAGAGGCACTTTTAAAAGGTTTTTTTTAAAGAAATAGATTGAATATTTTCTCTTCTTACTCGTTCTTTTTCCAAACTAAATCTGAGGACCCACAATGCCTTACTCATTTCAGCACAGGCTGTTGTTTTGGCTCTTGACAGGTCAATACTTTCTCTCTACTATTCACAAAAGCGCATGCCCTCAGGTACTGACCAAATGAATTCTCTTCAAAAAGCTCAGTGGTGCTTAAATATGGCCCAAACCGCCTTCACTTCTCATCTCTTTAGAAAATATACCGATGAGGCATATCATTATGACCATCTTCCTAATACTGTGTTGGTCCCCCTTTTGTAACTGTGATGCTCTGTGTATTCTGACACCTTTCTATCAGAACCAGCATGAACTTCTTCAGCAATTTGAGCTACAGGAGCTCGTCTGTTGGATCGGACCACACGGACCAGCCTTGACCCTGTCGCCGGTTTATCACTGTTCCTTCCTTGGACCACTTTTGATTGATACTGACCACTGCAGACCGGGAACACCCCACAAGAGCTGCAGTTTTGGAGATCTGACCCAGTCGTCTAGCCATCACAATTTGGCCCTCGTCAAACTCGCTCAGATCCTCACGCTCGCCCATTTTTCCTGCTTCTAACATCACTTCACTTGCTGCCTAATATAAGAATAACCCCCCCCACTAACAGGTGCCGTGATGAAGATAATCAGTGTTATTCACTTCACCTGTCAGTGCTCATAATGTTATGCCTGGTCGGTGTATATAAGATGCTTATTAGAGTGACCATTGGGTTCATTCGTACCTCCCTGGCCAGGGCTGTGGACAAACAGCCAACTCTAGGAGGGTTCAAGTTGGCGCCAAGCTGTTATTGAGGCCACTGAGGTCCTTAGATATTGCTTTCTGTCCTTGTCCTGCCAATGTATTGTGGGTCCTTCTAGACCCAGGTGTTGGCCTTTCCAAATTCATATTCCAACACGCAGACTCCAGTTGTGTCCTAGACGCTTCTCAAGGATAATTAAATCAAACAGGATGCAACTGACCACAACAACGAGGACTGCCAGCAGCAAAAGGGGTCTGAACAGTTCTCCAGTCGTCTTGTTTCAAAGCTCTCAGACTTGAGCAAAACCACAAAGAAGAGAATTCTCGAGTCCACACTTTGGAACCCACAGTTAATAATCACATTCAGTATGTTTTGCGCTGCTGGAAATATGAGACGGTAAACATATCTGAAGGATGAAAGATGCGGATAAGATGTGAAGTTTCATATTGCGCATTAAATCACTGCCTAACAATCCTGTCAGCCAAAGGTCAGCAGATTTACTCTGAATATAAATCTGATAAAACTTTGGCAAGTAAAACCATGCTGGGGGTTAAAAAGTATGTGGACACCCCTTCTAATTGTTGGGTTCAGGGCTTTTAGTGTGTGTAGGACAGTTGTGGCCTAGTGGTTAAGGTACTGGACTTGTAATCCAAAGGTTGCTGGTTCAAGCCCCACCTCTGCCAGATTGCAACTGTTGGGCCCTCAATATATAAGGCCCTTAACCCTCAATTGCTTAGACAGTATACTGTCACAGTACTGTAAGTCACTTTGGATAAATGCTGTAGATGTAAATCTATTGCAGTGATAGCTCAGTGGTTAAGGTACTGGACTAGTAAACAGAAGGTTGACGGTTCAAGCCCCGCCACCACCAAGTTGCCACTGTTGGGCCCCTTAATTGCTCGTCGTGTAAGTCACTTTGGATAAAAGCGTCCGCTAAATGCTGAAAATGTAAATCTACTGCTAGGTAACATATAAAATCAGTCTTATCAAAGAAATGATGGACTGTAGCTCATCTGTTCTCCTGTAACACATTTATCAATCAAAAAAGACCCTCATATGACCCCCACTGACACTGATGTGGGTGCTGAACATTTCTCATCACTGCATTGGCACTCCCAGGGTAATAGCATGGATGGCATGGTAGTGTGTTGTACACATTTGCGTGTACAGCAGTGCACTAACATTTCTGTGTCTGTGCTGTTAGACTTTCTTATTCTTTATCATGGGCATGAGTATAGAGTTGGCCCCACATTGGCGTTAATAACAGCCTCCATTTTTCTGGGCAGGCTTTGTGTCTTGGTATCTGTCGATATTTTTGTATGTAGGAGTGGGTCAAAATGACATTTCTGTCTCTGTGTGTCTGCTTAACATTTCTGCAGATAAAAATGAAGAAAGTTAATGGATTAATGAATTTAATGCAGCGCAGTAATTAGTATGCATGTCATTTATGTTACCTTAAATTGGCCTTAAAAGCTCCAGCATGCACTCGAAAGAAAGTACAAGCGATAGTTGAAACCCCCTACATTTATCTCTGCAGAAGAGCCCTGTAATAGAAGCACTTGACTTCACAGATCATGTCTGTGTCAAGAAGAAGTGCTGAAAATGATTTGGCCTGAAGCTGTGAGCTTCCTGAGAACGTGTGAATGAAAGAAGGAAAGATCGGCCGTGGCAAAGAGATTCAGCTTGTTTTTCATCGCAGGATTGTCGTCGTCCGACCTCGCTGCTGCTCTTATGGAGAGAACAGAACAGAATTTAGGACAATAAATGCTGGGATTCACTTCCAAAGTTTGTAAAACAGACTGGTAGCTCTGTGTATTTCCGAGAGCTAAAAACAGCCAGTACTGGAATGAAAGACGGCTTAATCTCGGCGTGTACCGCCAGCTTAATTTTCAGCCTGTTTTGATTAATTCCTGGATTGGGTTCAGATCTCTGCATTACCGTTTGCTCGGCCTCTAATCTGCAGACCCACGGATCTTAATCAAAATCCTGAAGCAGATTCTCTTTGTTGTGTGTTTTAATCTTGAACGAACAAGGCAGTGGATTATAGGTCTGTCGTTCCTGAGCGCAGCATCTGATTTCACCCGAGTGACAGATCTGGAACAGTCCGTCATTAGGACACAGGGTTACATTAAAACGACATAAACGTCCATTTCAGTAAAAAATAAGTACACATACATCAACTTACACGTCTTGTTAGCGATGCTCGCTGCTCCTGCATATCTGGCATATAAAAAATAGTAATTTTGCATTCCTTAGTTTCACTTGTCATGGATATTATACCTGGTGTTAGGATTTAAGTACAGGGATCCGAAGGATTAAAGTTTATTTGCATATTCAGCCTCTCACCGTGCTCAAATCAGCTTAAAATTGCCTACATAAATCAGGCATGACTTCTCATTTTTAAAACTGCAGCTTTTAACCTCCTGATTCGTGTTTTTTTAAAAGCTTGATCACTTTTGTTTCTGCTGCATTTATTATCAGCTTTAGTAGCAATTATAAGATGGTAAATTGAGGCCATAAAGGGATGCACATGGTCACTAACTGCACTTAAATAAGCACTGTGGCATTTAAACAATGCAGAACTATACGCAGGCTCAATGTGTGCCAGTAAATCAGCTTTATAACCTCCAGATTGTTTATATTTTAATGTGCACTGTGTCTATACTATATTTCAGATCTTTAACCTGCTCAACTTGGTTTGGCTTCAGGCCTACTACTGAATGAATCGAAAGGTGGGTGGTGTGTTGAACCCAAGAGGGAATAGGAATCGATTCCCATATTTCTGACTCTGTGAACAAGGAATCGATTCATGTTTTGTAGTCGATTCCCAGCACGAAACAAATCCGACTCTCAAACACGCCAAACAGAGAAGTGTGTTTAGCAAGAATCGGAGTGTTTTAATATTGAAAATCAATTATTTAATGATCTTAATATTAAGATTAAATCTTTATTATGTAGATTTGGTTTGGAACTGGTTTGAAAACATGCTGGAATCGATAATTTCATACTACAAGCCAAGGATGGATTGTTCATATATGATATGTGATAACGATCTGCTATTTTATTATTTAATTTAACTTCACTTTGCTGCACTGATTTACTGTAGTAGTTTAATTAGACACAGATAGTGAGAGTGAGTGACAGCAGCTTGGGTTTAATGTTGATTTACTAAAGGTAAAGCACCACAACATGTGACAGTGGCAAAATTATGAGACATTTATTGTTCTTAACATTTTATGTTAAAATTTGCAATTGTGCAGAAAAATGTGCAAACCCTTTAAAATACTTTTTTAATTGTGTTATTTTATTTATTATTATATTTTTAAAATTTAGCAAGGGCGGCAAAGTGGCGCAGTAGGTGCTCTGTCGTCTGGGTTTCATTCCCTTGAAGGCCAGGGTTCTTTCTGCGTGGAGTTTGCATGTTCTCCCTTGTCTACCTGGGTTTCCTACAGGTGCTCCGGTTTCCTTCTACAAATTCAAAGACATACAGTCAGACCAGTTGGAGGTACTGGAATTTGCTTTATGTTTGTGTGTGTGTGTGTGTGTGTGTGTGTGTGTGTGTGTGGTGATAAGACTGGCGACCTGTCGGTGATCTTTCGTTTTGGTCAGTGAGACTGAATGAATGCGTGGATGGTCAGTCAGTTAGAAACTAGAAGCTGATCTGTTAGCGCCCTCTCGTGTTCATACTGAGTTAAGAGCTCCACTAGTGGGGTAATCATGCAAGCAATAAACAGTATTGAACGTGTTAACCATCCATTTACATGCAGCTTTATATAAAACTAAGTTTATACTACTAATAATAATCATATTTAATTATATAGCACTTTACAGAGGGTAAAGAGGCAGTATGTACTGAACAGAATAAATCCCAGGCTGAAGTGAATTAGGAATAGTAAACTGTTTATTGATTTTGCCACTTTGCAGTGTAAGACAAGTAAAAAACATTGGACCCTGCAGCAGAGACGACAAAGAGGTAAAAAGAGCAAAATCAACCAACCAACCAAATCAAACATTCAGATAATCCGAGTACATAAAAGAAAATAAGCATTTTTATAAAAAATGACAAATGTTTTACCCTGTAATAGCCAGCCAACACTGGATCCAGTTCCGGACTGATTTGTGCTGATGACAGGATTAAGTAAAGTGATGCGTTTGCTGTCCATTCTGAAATGATCACAGGGGTCATTCGCAGGCTCATGTAAAACTAAAAAAGGTTTTAGACACAGGGCTGCGCCTGAGAGGGGGGAGGCCGGATGGGATAAAGCCTCCTTACTGCTCCTGTTACAGTGACTCACTGTCTGGTCGAGGCAGTTAAGTGTGGATTTGAGTGGCCAATTCATCTACTGGCTTTTACAGCAAGAGGTGATATAATGGATAAAGGAGTCAAAACAGCATCGGGAATTCCTCCGCTACACACACCATATTTTCAGCACTTAGCGGACGCTTCTATCCAAAGCCGCTTACAGTACTGTGACAGTGTATTGTCTAAGCAATTGAGGATTAAGGGCCTTGCTCAAGGGCCCAACAGTTGCAATCTGGCAGAGGTGGGGCTTGAACCAGAGACCTTTCCGTTACTAGTCCAGTACTTTAACCACTACGCTTCTGTTATCTTGTGGATCGTTTAGTGAGCATATTGTGACATCATGTCTTGTGCTGTCTGTGGTTCGTATTGCATTCATACCTGAAACTAATCGCACCAGAATTAGTTTAGAGACAGATCGACCCTCCTGCTCAGGCGGTCTCGGCCCGCTTATTTGAGAGAGAGTTGGAAAGGAAGCTTCACTCTCGCCGTAACGAGCAGCACTAACAGAGCAATCGCACCAGGGTTTGTTTTAATCCAACCAAAGCTGACGAGTATAAAAACAACCTTAAGAGAAAACTCGGAAAAACTTGTCTAGATAAGAAGTGTTTTGCGCTTTGCTCACCGAGCAGACCGACAAATTTGAAAACCATTTAGAAACTATCCACGTGTGATTAACACAGATAGCTCGAACTGTGGTTATATTGAGAGGACACGAGCATCAAAGAAAGTGGGTTCATAAATCTTTACTGTCTCGCCAATTAAAAGGCAAATTCAACTAAGAGCCACGTCATATGAACCTCGTCATACTGGGGCACTGGAGGCGTGTTTGAAAAGTTCAGTGGCAAACTGGGTCGAAGTTCAGATCAGACCTTTGATCTTTGAGCGTCACGGCAAGCGCTAAAATCACAAGCCAACACGTGCTGTGTGTGCGCTGCACGCCGCTATGGAAGCTGAGCAGCACTGTCACGCTCTGTAGGGAACAATGGTAGAGCCGGCGCAAGTCATTTTCATGTGAATGTCCCCTTAAACTTTACAATTTAAACTAAGTGAGTCTTGTGGAGGTGCAGGGTTTTTGTGAAGGAGATGCAGGGTTTTTGTGGAGGAGGTGCAGGGTTTTTGTGGAGGAGGTGCAGGGTTTTTGTAAAGGAGGTGCAGGGTTTTTGTGGAAGAGGTGCAGGGTTTTTGTGGAGGTGCAGGGTTTTTATGGAGGAGGTGCTGGGTTTTTAAGGAGGAGGTCCAGGGTTTTTGTGGAGGTGCAGGGTTTTTATGGAGGAGGTGCAGGGTTTTTGTAAAGGAGGTGCAGGGTTTTTGTGGAGGAGGTGCAGGGTTTTTGTGGAGGAGGTGCAGGGTTTTTTATGAAGGAGGTGCAGGGTTTTTATGGAGGAGGTGCAGGGTTTTTGTAAAGGAGGTGCAGGGTTTTTGTAAAGGAGGTGCAGGGTTTTTGTGGAGGAGGTGCAGGGTTTTTGTGAAGGAGGTGCAGGGTTTTTGATGGAGGAGGTGCAGGGTTTTTGTGGAGAAGGTGCAGGGTTTTTATGGAGGAGGTGCAGGGTTTTTATGGAGGAGGTGCAGGGTTTTTTTTATGAAGGAGGTGCAGGGTTTTTGTGGAGGAGGTGCAGGGTTTTTTTTATGAAGGAGGTGCAGGGTTTTTTTTATGAAGGAGGTGCAGGGTTTTTGTGGAGAAGGTGCAGGGTTTTTTATGAAGGAGGTGCAGGGTTTTTATGGAGGAGGTGCAGGGTTTTTATGGAGGAGGTGCAGGGTTTTTATGAAGGAGGTGCAGGGTTTTTATGGAGGAGGTGCAGGGTTTTTATGAAGGAGGTGCAGGGTTTTTGTGGAGAAGGTGCAGGGTTTTTTTTATGAAGGAGGTGCAGGGTTTTTATGGAGGAGGTGCAGGGTTTTTATGGAGGAGGTGCAGGGTTTTTATGGAGGAGGTGCAGGGTTTTTATGAAGGAGGTGCAGGGTTTTTATGGAGGAGGTGCAGGGTTTTTATGGAGGAGGTGCAGGGTTTTTATGGAGGAGGTGCAGGGTTTTTATGGAGGAGGTGCAGGGTTTTTATGAAGGAGGTGCAGGGTTTTTGTGGAGAAGGTGCAGGGTTTTTTTTATGAAGGAGGTGCAGGGTTTTTATGGAGGAGGTGCAGGGTTTTTATGGAGGAGGTGCAGGGTTTTTGTAAAGGAGGTGCAGGGTTTTTGTGGAAGAGGTGCAGGGTTTTTGTGGAGGTGCAGGGTTTTTATGGAGGAGGTGCTGGGTTTTTAAGGAGGAGGTCCAGGGTTTTTGTGGAGGTGCAGGGTTTTTATGGAGGAGGTGCAGGGTTTTTGTAAAGGAGGTGCAGGGTTTTTGTGGAGGAGGTGCAGGGTTTTTGTGGAGGAGGTGCAGGGTTTTTTATGAAGGAGGTGCAGGGTTTTTATGGAGGAGGTGCAGGGTTTTTGTAAAGGAGGTGCAGGGTTTTTGTAAAGGAGGTGCAGGGTTTTTGTGGAGGAGGTGCAGGGTTTTTGTGAAGGAGGTGCAGGGTTTTTGATGGAGGAGGTGCAGGGTTTTTGTGGAGAAGGTGCAGGGTTTTTATGGAGGAGGTGCAGGGTTTTTATGGAGGAGGTGCAGGGTTTTTTTTATGAAGGAGGTGCAGGGTTTTTGTGGAGAAGGTGCAGGGTTTTTTATGAAGGAGGTGCAGGGTTTTTATGGAGGAGGTGCAGGGTTTTTATGGAGGAGGTGCAGGGTTTTTATGAAGGAGGTGCAGGGTTTTTATGGAGGAGGTGCAGGGTTTTTATGAAGGAGGTGCAGGGTTTTTGTGGAGAAGGTGCAGGGTTTTTTTTATGAAGGAGGTGCAGGGTTTTTATGGAGGAGGTGCAGGGTTTTTATGGAGGAGGTGCAGGGTTTTTATGGAGGAGGTGCAGGGTTTTTATGAAGGAGGTGCAGGGTTTTTATGGAGGAGGTGCAGGGTTTTTATGGAGGAGGTGCAGGGTTTTTATGGAGGAGGTGCAGGGTTTTTATGGAGGAGGTGCAGGGTTTTTATGAAGGAGGTGCAGGGTTTTTGTGGAGAAGGTGCAGGGTTTTTTTTATGAAGGAGGTGCAGGGTTTTTATGGAGGAGGTGCAGGGTTTTTATGGAGGAGGTGCAGGGTTTTTTTTATGAAGGAGGTGCAGGGTTTTTATGGAGGAGGTGCAGGGTTTTTATGGAGGAGGTGCAGGGTTTTTTTTATGAAGGAGGTGCAGGGTTTTTGTGGAGAAGGTGCAGGGTTTTTATGAAGGAGGTGCAGGGTTTTTATGGAGGAGGTGCAGGGTTTTTATGGAGGAGGTGCAGGGTTTTTATGGAGGAGGTGCAGGGTTTTTATGGAGGAGGTGCAGGGTTTTTTTTATGAAGGAGGTGCAGGGTTTTTATGAAGGAGGTGCCGAGTTTTTGTGGAGGAGATGCAGGGTTTTTATGGAGGAGGTGCAGGGTTTTTTATGAAGGAGGTGCAGGGTTTTTATGGAGGTGCAGGGTTTGGGTATGATCACTTCAGAAAGGACGGCACGCGATATGTAGTGGAAGTTAAGCGTTACTCACCCACCTGTCAGTATTATTTATGTGATATTCAGTTATTTCCCTGATGGGTAAAATTAAGAACAGTGAGTTTAACAGAACGTCCATAAGAGTGGAATTAAAATGAACCTATTTAAAGAGTATAAAAAATTACTCTTCGGTGCATAAAGTAGTTCGTAGAACAATCGGAAACTAACCTGAATCCTGAATCCAGAGAGGACTCGGCATACACGAGAAAAATATAATGTACAAAAACAGGGAGAAAAAAGAATAGAGGTGATCTGATACGCTGATTGTCGGCATTAAATAATTCTTCATAAACCAAAACGAGTTACTGCACGCTGCATGTTCCTGATTTAACCACGTGTAGAAGAGAAGGAAGCACCTCATGATTCGTCTGTATCGAGTCCGTTCATTTGGTCTGGAGAGATGGAAGCCAGCTGACCGTTCTCTCTGTGCGGCGGCTCAGAGTCGATGCCCGAACCTGGTGCCAGGGGCTGGAGTTCAGGTTCAGTGCAGCACTGGTACATGTGCGCCTTGGTGGACATGTGGGCGGAAAATGGGCACTCGACCAGAGACGTGTACTTGGCCAGTACCTGTAGCTGCTCGGGCCCCAGGTTGGCCTCGGCGCAGAGCCTGTCGTATAGCACAGAGTAGCTCTGATACGTCTTCAGCCTCATCTGGTCCAGCTGCCGCTTTTCGGCCGTGAGCGTCTCCTTCTCGCTCCGCTGCACAACACAAATGGGAGATAGAGGTAAAATAATCACAGTATATGTAACCTGTAGCGTTTATTTACTAGCCACTTTATTAGGAACGCATGTACAATTGATTATATGTAGAATGATCCGATAAGTCAGTCATGTGGCACCAGACACGGGTCATGAACTGCAGCTGAAGTTCTACTTGTACAGCTAGGAACAGGAATCGGAGGCTACAGTGGGCACAGGCTTGTCTAAACTAAACAGTTTATAATCTGCTAGCACAGCAACACCGAAAATTGGCTTCCAGTCTGCTGGGTGGGGAAATACCGGACTAAGGGGTGTGGTTATTACCCTTATTAATGCTGTGTAAGGACCGTGGTTGCCCAGGGCGCCTGTACAGAAAGTGGAGGAGTGCAGAGGTCGGGGCGTGTCTCTCCGTATGCAAATCCACCGAAGTATGGGTGAATGAAAAAGGGACACGCTGCTGCCGGCAGGCTGGGCGCCTACACAAACTGATCAGCTCATTCATAGGAAAGGTGCCGGAGGAGAATCCTCATAACTAAAGCAGTTACGACCTCTGCTGGCTGATTGATGACACTGCACGGCGATCGGTGCGTGGCTCTGCGTGAACTTGCCATATAATCAAATAAATATAGATAATAAATAAATCTGCAGTGATTAAACGATGCAATCTTGTCAATACGGACCAAAATCTCGAAGGAATGTTCCCAACATTTTGGTGAATTGGACGGACAGAACGGAAACGAACAATTCGGTTGTACGATTTACGTTTATTCATTGTAAGTAAAGCAGAGAGCGTTCGATCATGGTCACTCACCAGTCTGTTGATCTCACGCTCCAGGCTGTAAATGCAGTCCAGCTTCCTCTTGCGGCAGCGGCGGGCGGCGATGCGGTTCTTGCAGCGGCGCCGCACGTCGTGCACGTAGTCGAGCTGCTCGCGGGTCAGCTGGTACGTCCTCAGGAAGTTCTGGAAGTCGTTGCGGCTCATGGACGTGATGCGCTCCACGGACAACGGCAGCTGCATCTGCGGGGCGTGAGGGCGGGCGACTGTTAGACGATCTGCGTCTGCAGCGGGGTTCGCTGTTTCTAAGATCTTTAAACGCTGGCAGCGGTTATTTTTAGAAGAAGGAAAATAAACGGTGAATTCTTTGTAAGCAGCTTCAGCCTGCTGTTCATTTTCATCCCCTCTTTATTGGAAGGTTGTAAGAACCGTAAGAGCAAGTGGAGTCCATGTAAAGAAGCTCTGAGCCTTTTTTCTAGACTGTGCACTCATAATATTGCACATTTTAGGTGTTGCTGGTCTTGCTGCACAAAAACATCATGCACACAAGGAGCCAGCTGTGCTATCGGCCCGTTGGGCGTAAGGTGCATACAGACATGATTGGCTACATCATGGTGTACAGGGTGTAAAACATTTGAATAATGTATACACCGATCAGCCATAACATTAAAACCACCTCCTTGTTTCTACACTCACTGTCCATTTTATCAGCTCCACTTACTTTGTAGTTCTACAATTACTGACTGTAGTCCATCTGTTTCTCTACATACTTTGTTACCCCCTTTTCACCCTGATCTTCAATGGTCAGGACCACCACAGAGCAGGTATTATTTAGGTGGTGGATCATTCTCAGCACTGCAGTGACACTGACATGGTGGTGGTGTGTTAGTGTGTGTTGTGCTGGTATGAGTGGATCAGGTAAACACCTCACTGTCCCTGCTGGACTGAGAATAGTCCACCGACCAAAAATATCCAGCCGACAGCGCCCCGTGGGCAGCGTCCTGTGACCGCTGATGAAGGTCTAGAAGACGACCGACTCAAACAGCAGCGATAGATGAGCGATCGTCTCTGATCAGACACGATCCGCTCATACCAGCACAACACACACTAACACACCAGCACCATGTCAGTGGCACTGCAGTGCTGAGAATGATCCACCACCTAAATATCTATGTGGTAAGTGGAGCTGATGAAATGGACAGTGAGTGTAGAAACACGGAGGTGGTTTTAATGTTATGGCTGATCAGTGTATAGTACCTATGAAGTAACAGGATCATCCCTATATACAATATAGTGTTTTGAAATGAACACTGCATTCATTTTTATTAGAAATGTATTAAAATCTGAGGGAACAGACCTTGTTCCTCCTGCAGTGTTTATTATGCCAGTTCTTTATGAACTGTACTGCAAAGCCCAATATCGTAGGAGCGATAAACAAACAATACTTCACAGCGTTTAGTTAGTAGGGCATACAGCTCTCTGTGAGACTCTGGCAGGTGAATAGAAGCGGCTGACGACACGAACGCTGCAGTTCTGGCTTGTTTGTTTGTTTTTTATATACTTGTGTGTTTTTATTTTGCCATAATTATCACGTTCGTGGTGAAATATTGTAGACAGTAACCAAGAAACTGGTCACCACACGCTGCAATGGTTTATAATTATGGAACGGCTCTGTGTCAACAGGTCGACTTAAGGTTAAGGGTTGAGGTTCACAGATTGTACGTTGTAAGCAAACCGCCGGCATTTTATGGCACTGAACAAGCAGTAGCTGCACGGGCGGCCATGGGAGTAAGTTTTCGAAGCATTTACATGAAATGAGATCGTGTCACATGACGCCAGGACCTCACCTTACTCGCTTGCTCTCTGAGGCCCGACTCGCTGTCCCCATCCGAGTCCGAGCTATCGGAGTCTTCGTCCGAGTTCACGGAGGAGGTGTAGCGACACTCGGCTGAGACGGGCGACACCTCGCAGCCTCGTGGCCGATCGCTCGCTGCGCCCACGTCCCTGAGAAACGGGCAGTGCAGCTCCGGGCTTTTCATGACCGCGCCCGGGCAGGGCACCGGAGCCGGGAGTAAAGGCTGCAGGCTGCAGACGGTGGGCCAGGTGCTGAGCTGATTGGCTACCTCCATCTCCACGCTGCTCCTCCGAGAACTTCTCGGGCAGTCGGTTTCAGAACTACGATCTATAGAGGAGCCTTCTATATCGTCTTTAGAAGGTGGAGAGATAGGAGCGGAGCGTCCCAGAGCGCAGGAGGCGATCATGGGGCAGATCTGTGCCGAGCAGAGATTTCGAGGCGCTTCGATTGAAGACTGCGTAGCTGTTGGGCAGCTTTCTGTTGAGGTGGATCCAGGAACTGATCCTGAACATGGCAGGCGGGTTAGAGAGC
Source organism: Trichomycterus rosablanca (assembly GCF_030014385.1). Taxonomy (NCBI): domain Eukaryota; kingdom Metazoa; phylum Chordata; class Actinopteri; order Siluriformes; family Trichomycteridae; genus Trichomycterus; species Trichomycterus rosablanca. The sequence continues at coordinate 27,231,657 of NC_086005.1, read as the reverse complement.
AGATGCTCTCGGCGTTCTCAGCCTCGGCGTCCACGCGGGCCTGGGCTTTCCCGCAGGCCTGCAGGAACTTGTATTTCGGACAGAAGTAGTACGACTTCGCTCGGGCCTCTGCCTTCGTCTCGCTGTGACACGGACTTGCTGCATTTTTATCGAGGTTTGAGGAGCAGTTCGGCTCGTTCTCCGTGTTCTCCGGCGCAGCCCTGGAGTTCGGAGGCGGTGGAGAGTCGCCTGGAGCATTATCGGCGTCATTTTCATTAAAGCTCGGGTCAGCCTTGGCTTTCCAGAGATCCCTGCAGCAGCGCTTCCTCTGGAAGCCCATCTGAGAACTTTTGCTGCTGTTGAAGAACTTGGGCAGGAGGAAGTCGAAGCAGGCGCTGTCCAGGTTTTTGAAGCCCAGCGCGGAGGCGCAGTTACGGATCTCCAGCACGTTCTCCTTGGTGAAGAGCAGTTTTGATGTGTAGGCGAACTGCAACAGAGGTTCAAATCCCTCAGCAGATACCTAAAAAAGAGAAATATACATGGTTCCTAATTTATACATGGATGGTAAATATACTTTGTGCATCTGTAGTCCACACATGGATGGTTCAAACCCTAGTTTAAACCCCACCACTGCCAGGTTACCACTTTTGGGCCCTTGACCAAGCCTCTGCTAAATGCTGAAAAATCAGCCTACCACCACTGAGATCCCACTGAGATGTGCTGCTGACCAGCTGGGTGCCCACACAGACACAAATGGCTATGTCAGTAAGGGGGCTGGTCATGCAATTACTGGCTCTGCTGGCTGGTCGAGGCTCCTGCATGAGAGATGGTTCATTCACCAATGGAAGGGTGCGACTCTTCATACACGATACGGCTCTCTGTGAGACCCCGTCGCTGGCGAGTGAAAAGAAGTGGCCGATGACTCCCCCCCCATATTCTAGTATGATGTGATATTGCCCATAATTCTTTTTACATAACGGTTTCATTGCACAGAAAATGTAACAGCACACCTGGAATAAAGATCTTATAAGATCCGTATTAGCTTTCTATATTCATATCGATGAATATTCCGCACTCACGTCGTCTGGTAGGTTGACCACGAGTCCCTGGCCTGTCTGGCTGGACATGCGGGCGCTGAAGTAGTCACTGCATGAGGCCAGGACCGAGCGATGGGCCCGGAAACTGCGGTTCTCCACCACCACCGTCACGTCGCAGAGGAGATCCTTCTGCCTCTGCTCGTCCAGACATCGCAGCACGTGTGAGCTGTGCACTGACGACTGGAAGGTAAACACCGAGGTCCTGCAGCTCTCCAACGCCATGGTAAATCACATCTAGTTCAGAAAGAGGAAAAAATTAACAACCAATATGAAAACGAGCAATATATCGATGGTAGCTCGTTATCCTGTTTGTAGGTATAAACACAAACTACATACCACACAAACTACTTACTCTTCAGTATTGTTTACTTTCTGTGATCGTTTCTGTTACACTAGCCCACCGCCACTGAGATCTGGGTTAGAATCTTAGCTGTGCGTCCACCCTGACACGTCTGGCTATTACTGAGGGAGTGGATGGACTGCCGCCTGTCCGGGGTATTCCGAGCACACCTCAAGCCCAACCAAAATAAAACTCACTCACTTTCTTATCCGCTTATCCAATCAGTGTCACGGGGGGGGGTTAGGGTTAGGGTTAGGAGCCTATCTTAGCTTTTCAATGGGCGCAAGGCACACAGTAACACCCTGGACGTGGCGCCAGTCCATCTCAGGGCACACACACACACACACACATATTCACTTATAGGGCAATTCAGTGTCTCCAATTAACCTGACTGCATGTTTTTGGATTGTGGGAGGAAACCGGAGCTCCCGGAGGAAACCCACGCAGACACGGGGAGAACATGCGGACTCCGCACAGAAAGGACCCGGACCGGACCGCCCGGCCTGGGGATCGAACCCGGGACCTTGTTGCTGTGAGGCGAGGCAAAATAAAACATTTGATGAACATGAAATAGAATTACTATTCCTGCCTAATTCCAGTTTTCTGTTTACCTAACCGTAATAAAGTTTTATTTTAAGCAGTGAAGGGTGGAGACGAACCCCTAACGTGAGCAGCCGTAAGAGGAAGATCTGCTAACTAATAAGCTTCCAGCTTCATACAGGTTACACGCAGGTCTTACTCAGGTTACATAAGGACATTGTGCTCTACAGATCATATCAGAAGAAAATTACTTCCTTTCATGAACTGTAAAACTAAAAAAGCATACAGGTTCTACCTCACATAACCACACCAGGCTCGTCGCTAACCTGCCTGTGTGTCGTGGCCTCTAGTTCCTCCTGTTATCAGGATTTACAACATGGACAGAAGGACTTTGACACGTACCGAGTCACGTACTGAGCAACATGTGTTCGACCATCAAACTGGTGCAACATTTTGACCTTTTTAACACATTTCTTAATACAGCAGTGAATAAAAGCTATAAAAATTTAATAACTTAGTAAATCATGCCGGTATGTCGACGCCTGACTGTCCGACAGCACCGCTGATTATTTGAACCCTGGATTTCAGCAGTAGTGTGCTAGTATAATTTACCTCAGCACCACCCAGATTATTAACTGACCATCTTTTATGCATTTGTAAACAACCTGCATGCAGCACTTAGGTTTAATTTGGTTTGGGTGGGTTTGTGTATAAAGTTATTCGTTTTTCATTAACCGGTCAGTGTTGTGGCGGGTCCAGTTCCACCGGGAAACACTGAGCAGGTCTACTTAAAAAAAATTATACATATACACCAATCAGCCATAACATTAAAACCACTTCCTTATTTCTACACTCACTGTCCATGTTATCAGCTCCACTTACCATATAGAAGCACTTCGTAGTTCTACAATTACTGACTGTAGTCCATCTGTTTCTCTGCATGCTTTGTTATCCCCTTTCATGCTGTTCTTCAATGGTCAGGACCACCACAGAGCAGGTATTATTTGGGTGGCGGATCATTGTGTGTTAGTGTGTGTCGTGCTGGTATGAGTGGATCAGACACAGCAGCGCTGCTGGAGTTTTTAAACCCCTCACTGTCACTGCTGGACTGAGAATCGTCCGACCGATGGACAGTGAGTGGACACGGTATTTAAAAACTCCACAACACACACTAACACACCACCACCATGTCAGTGTCTCTGCAGAATGATCCCACGCCTAAATAATACCTGCTCTGTGGGGGTCCTGACCATTGAAGAACAGGGTGAAAGGGGGCTAACAAAGCATGCAGAGAAACAGATGGACTACAGTCAGTAATTGTAGAACTACTGGAGCTGATAAAATGAACAGTGAGTGTAGAAACAAGGAGGTGGTTCTAATGTAATAAACAGCTAACATTAATGACTACAGATCTTAATATGCATCACACTGACATATTGCAGAATAGGTCACGCATGCACATGTGTTATTAATTTTATCTTATTATTAAAAATATATACACCTATACAGTACTTTATACAACTACTGCACTTACTACAACTCAATGAGTGTCAAGTTAGGACATTTCTAAAATCTGTGATATAATAATTCGCCACATTTGCACAGGGTTTGCACACACTATGCACCTTATTTGTATCCCAGTGTTATTATCTATGCAATTTCTAATGCCTGTATAAAGTCTGTAAGTATTTAGTATCACGATACATTCCGATACACCGGTGCATCCCTGACCACCTCCTGAACGCACACGCATTGATTCCGCACGGTGATTAGCCCTTGACCGGATCTACTTCCAAACTGTCACTTTATAAGAATGTCAATCAGGGAAAACAACAACAACAAGAAGTAAATGACAACAGAACGGAAGAAATAGTGCAAACAATCGTGTTCTTACCGGGACGAAGTGCTGACAGAGGAGAAGTGGGGCAAGTTTAGAGCTTCGTGTGTGTGTGTGTGTGTGCTGACTCACTGCCCCGCTGCTGATAAAGGATGATTCAGCACATTTTCCCTCCGCCCTCCGCCGTCTCCGATCAACCGACTCGACCGATCTACTTACTGACTGCCCTAACGCCCCATTAGCCACTTCCCTAAAGCTCCCGGACTGGTTTAATAACGCACAAGGGTCACAATTAATCAAAAAAAGTGCTAAACTAAATGGAGAACTATATGTAACGCTGATACAGAGCCACCATTTCAAATCAAACAAGTCAAATCAACCGGTATTTAATCCTGAGTGACGGTTTTATATACAACTTTAATAGCATATGTGAACGTTTCTACGTTAACTAAACACGATAAACAATTCAAATCTACACAAACTTACCCGTGTCATGTCACTCAGATTAAACCTTACACGTTTAGTTCTTGTTGTTGTTGTTGTTTATCAACACTTTCACTCGGTCGTAGCCTTTAAAACTTCGTGTCAGAGCAAAAGGAGGCGCTTGTGTTTCCATCATGTGACCCGACGCCCACGTGAGCCCTCCCAAATAGCCCCTGACTCCCTCTGCAGGAGCGCTACGTACTGTGTGAAATGCACCCTATGTAGTACACTTTGTTTAAAGTAAAGGGCGATTTGGGATGCGCCCAAATGACACGGTCATTGTCGTTGTTCCAGTCGGCTGGCCGTTCCCAAAACCTGATATTCCCTGTTAATGTACCTCGACCTGACTGACTCAAGTTCTGTCAGAGTAGCTTTACTTAATCCCGCTCTCTAAACAGTTTAGTACAGTATCAGGATTCAGTATGTTTACTAGTCTAAGTTTGACGTAGTAATGTAATTACATACTTATAACTTGCTATATAACTATTTGTATTGTTTAAGACTTGGGTGGCATGGCGGCTCAGCAAGAAGGTCCTGGGTTCGATCCCAGGGTGGAACGGTCTGGGTCCTTTCTGTTTCTGTGTGGAGTTTGCATACTGTCCCCGTGTCTGCGTGGGTTTCCTACAGGAGCTCCGGTTTGTTAGGATCCGCCAGCACTTACCTTTTATTTTCAGGGTTTCCCAGCGTTTTGTTTTCATTCCGGTTTGTATTTTGTTTTTCTCCGTTTTCTTTAGTTTCCCCGATCGCTTTTGTTCCTGGTGGTGGTTTGCGTTTGTTTTCCCGTTTTGCTCCCTTCTCCCCCTAGCGGCCTGGAGCGGTACTGTTTTCGGAGGTTGCTGCGGTTCCAGCCAATAGATCGCTGGAGGGCGGACCCCACACACACCTGCGCCTCATTCCTCATCTCATCAACTCCTGCATTTAAACGCCGGCTTTTCTCTCACTCGTCGCCAGATTGTCTGCTTGCCATACGGTACACAGACGGCCGTTCGTTGTGTCCTTAAACCGTGAGTCCTCTTCTTGTACCTTCTCCTCTTTAACGTATTTTGTTTTTCATCGCCTCCTAGACCTTCCCCCCGTTCCTGCGTTCCTGCCGTTCCTGGTTTCCTGTGTTCCTGCCGTTCCTGGTTCTCCTATGTTCCTGCCGTTCCTGGTTCTCCTGTGTTCCTGCCGTTCCTGGTTTTCCTGCCGTTCCGCCGTTCCTGGTCATCCTGCATTCCTGCCGTTCTTGGTTCTCCTGCGTTCCTGCCATTCCTGGTCATCCTGCATTCCGGTTCATCACTCCTGGTCATCAGTCCGCCCTGCAGTTCCCCGGCGCTTCCAGTACCGCTCCTGCCGCTCCCCTCTCGTTTTCTGTTATCTTTTTGGTTGTTTGTTTTTGTCGTTTATTTATTATTTGTTTAAATAAAATATCGTATTATCACTTCTGGGTTTTGTTGTTTGTGCACTCGCCTTTGGGTTCCCCCCTAGTCTTTGGTGGGTTATTAACTAACCCTAACAGTACAATCTGGCCACCATGGAACCCACGGGTGCACAAACGGTTGAGGGGATCCTTATCCGCCATAACCAGATGCTGGGGACACTCAGCCAGCAGCTCGCTGACTTGACCCAGCAGGTAGTACGTCTAATACCTCCTAATCCTGTACCTCTTGCTCCTTCCCAGGTTCCGGTCGTACCTCCGACGGGTCCCGTGGTTCCAGGGTCCTCCGTGGAAACACCTGTCCCCAACCCCGAGCCCTTCTGTGGAGACCTGGAGAGGTGCAGAGGGTTTTTGTTCCAATGCAAATCCATTTTCCGTCAGCGTCCCACTACCTTTGCCACCGAGGCCAGTAAGGTGGCCTTTATTATTGGTCACCTGAGAGGCAGGGCCCTGACCTGGGCCGAAGCGGTACAGTCACAGACGGACCCTCGAGAGGGCTCGTTTGTTGACTTCCTCGCCCGGTTCAGGACAGTGTTTGACCACCCGGATTATTCGGGGAGTGCCTCTTCCCGACTATTTTCCCTGCACCAAGGTTCCCGGTCCGTGGCTGATTATTCTATTGAGTTCTGGACCTTGGCCGCCGACTCGGGGTGGAACGACGAGGCCCTCCGGGAGGCTTTCCGGCAAGGTCTCATCGACTCCCTGAGGGATGAGTTGGCGGCAAGGGACGAGAGCCCCGACCTCCACTCCCTGGTAGCTCTGGCCATCCGCTTGGATAACCGCCTCCGCAGCCGCCGCCATGAAAGGGCGGCCAGAACCGGTTCCAGGCTACCTTCCCCTTTGACCTGTTCGAGCCCCTCAGAGCCCTCAGGTGCCTCCAGTGTTGCCCCTATACCCTTAGTACCAATGCCTGAACCCATGCAGTTGGGGCGTGCCCGGTTAACCCCCCAGGAGCGGGCTAACCGCTTCAGGGCCGGGCAATGCCTTTATTGTGGTCAGGCAGGCCATATTCTCCGGGCATGCCCTGTCTGGCCAAAAGAGGGCGCCCGTCAGTAGCCGTGGGGGTACTGGCGGGCGACTCTCAGCTATCCCCCCTCCCACAACTATCCCAATCCTCCCAGCAACGCCACCTCCGCATGCAGGCAACCCTTTGTTGCCATGGCTGCTCGGTCCCTCTCCAGGCCTTGGTGGACTCGGGTGCGGAGGACAACCTGTTAGACGAAGGGCTGGCAAGTCAGCTGGGGGGGACCCTGGAGCCCCTGGACCCTCCTATCACTGCGCGAGCCCTGGATGGACGGATCATTGCCCGGGTGACCCACCGTACCGCGCCTTTGTCCCTGATCCTCTCAGGAAACCACCGGGAGACCCTCTCCTTCGTAGTTATCAAAGCTCCTCAGACCCCCCTGGTCCTAGGCTACCCCTGGTTGGCACGTCACAACCCCCACATCGACTGGGCTCGTGGACGAGTTGTGGCTTGGAGCGACTTTTGCCACGCCAATTGTCTGGTCTCCGCCATCCCTCAGCCGGGGAACGGGACAAGCACCACCCCCTCTGCAGCATCCCCTGACCTGTCCAAGGTGCCCCGGGAGTACCACTTCCTCCGCGAGGTGTTCAGCAAGTACCGGGCCCAGTCTCTACCCCCTCACCGACCCTACGATTGTGCCATCGACTTGCTGCCTGGTGCCCCACTGCCTACCAGTCGGCTCTATAACCTCTCTCGTGCTGAGAGGAGCACGATGGAGAGCTACATCTCGGAGTCTCTGGCCGCCGGAATCATCCGCCCCTCATCATCTCCCGTAGGAGCTGGTTTCTTTTTTGTCGAAAAGAAGGATAAGACCCTGCGGCCATGCATCGACTACCGGGGCCTCAACCAGATCACGGTCAAGAACCGGTATCCCCTGCCGTTGATGTCGTCGGCCTTTGAACCCCTGCACAGTGCTACCATCTTCACAAAGTTGGACCTGCGTAACGCGTATCACCTGGTGCGGATCCGAGAAGGCGACGAGTGGAAGACGGCGTTCAACACCCCGCTCGGCCACTTCGAGTACCTCGTAATGCCCTTCGGGCTTTGTAACGCCCCAGCAGTCTTCCAAGCCTTGGTCAACGATGTGCTCAGAGACTTCCTCAACCGGTTCGTGTTCGTCTACCTTGACGACATCTTGATTTTTTCCAAGTCCCGGGAAGAACACGGAGCGCATGTCCGGAGGGTCCTCTCTCGGTTATTAGAGAACAGATTGTTCGTCAAGGTCGAGAAGTGTGAGTTCCACGTCGACTCTGTGGAATTCCTCGGGGTCGTTCTGGAGAGCGGCCAGGTTAGAGCCGACCCCCACAAGATCCGAGCGGTCACAGAGTGGCCTACCCCTACCACTCGGAAGGAGCTCCAACGCTTCCTGGGTTTCGCTAACTTCTACCGACGATTCATCCGAAACTACAGCCACGTGGCAGCACCCCTCACTCGCCTCACCTCGACTAAGATTTCCTTCACCTGGCCCCGGGAGGCAGAGGAAGCTTTCCTCCGGCTCAAGACTTTGTTCACTTCCGCCCCCATCCTCATCCAGCCCGACCCCGACAAGCAGTTCGTGGTGGAGGTGGATGCATCCGATACTGGGGTAGGGGCTGTGCTCTCCCAGCGGGTGAGTCCCGAGAACCCTCTGCACCCTTGTGCTTTTTTTTCACGTCGCCTTTCTTCAGCTGAGGCCAATTACGATGTCGGGGACCGTGAGCTACTGGCGGTGAAACTGGCCTTGGAGGAGTGGAGGCACTGGCTGGAGGGGGCCGCTCAGCCCTTTGTCGTCTGGACGGACCACAAGAATTTGTCTTACGTCCAGACGGCAAAGAGGCTGAACGCCAGGCAAGCCAGATGGGCACTGTTCTTCGCCCGTTTTGATTTTACTTTGACCTACCGGCCTGGATCCCGGAACATCAAACCGGACGCCCTCTCTCGCCAGTTTGCCCCGAAGGAAGCCCTCACCTCTTCCGAGACTATCCTCCCGCCGAGTCGACTTGTTGGGCTCCTCACTTGGGACGTTCGTCGTCTAGTCACCGAAGCCCAGGCCCAGGAACCAGACCCCAGGACAGGAACCCAAACCCGTCTCTTCGTCCCGGCCACAGCTCGCTCGCCGGTCCTTCAATGGGCCCATGAGTCCCGCGTCGCCTGCCATCCCGGGACTAGTCGTACCTTATCCTTCCTAAAGAGGCATTTCTGGTGGCCATCCTTGGAGAAGGATGTTGGGGAATTTGTGGCGGCCTGTACCACCTGTGCACGCAGCAAAGCATCCCATCAATCTCCTGCGGGGCTACTTCAGCCTCTCCCTATCCCGAGTCGCCCATGGTCCCATATTGCCTTGGACTTCGTCACGGGCCTTCCGGATTCCAACGGGAACACAGTCATCCTCACCATCGTTGACCGGTTTTCCAAGGCCGTACATTTTGCTGCTCTGCCGAAGCTCCCCACAGCCTTCCAAACAGCAGAACTTTTAGTTAATCTAGTTTTTCGCGTTCATGGAATACCATTGGACATTGTGTCAGACCGAGGACCCCAATTCACCTCCCAGGTTTGGAAGGCCTTCTGCAGGGCACTGGGCGCCACAGTCAGCTTGTCCTCCGGCTTCCACCCACAGTCCAACGGTCAGGCGGAGAGGACCAACCAGGGCCTGGAGTCGGCCTTACGGTGCATGGCTGCTCGCAACCCCAAGGCCTGGAGCTCCCACCTGGCCTGGGTCGAGTATGCCCACAACTCTCTGGTGTCATCTGCCACAGGATTGTCCCCCTTCGAGGCCTCCTTAGGCTACCAGCCACCACTGTTCCCCGAACAAGAAGCCGATGTGGCAGTCCCCTCTGTTGGGCACCACCTTCGCAGGTGCCGAAGACTCTGGCGCTCCACCAGGACCACCCTCCTGCGCACTCGGGACGCCAACCAGCAGTCGGCCGATCGTCGTAGAAGACCGGCCCCCCCCTATGCTCCTGGTCAAGCTGTCTGGTTGTCCACCCTTCACATCCCCTTGCGTGTCGAGTCTCGGAAACTCTCCCCCCGCTTCATCGGCCCCTACACCGTCGAGAAGATCATCAACCCCACGTCGGTACGACTGAAACTTCCCCGCCACATGCGGATCCACCCCACATTCCACGTCTCCCAGCTCAAGCCCGTGGTTTCCTCACCCTTGAACCCTCCGACCGAACCCCCACCACCCCCCCGGCTCATCGATGGGCATCCGGCATACACGGTTCGCCGGTTGCTGGATGTCCGTAGACGTGGTCGGGGCCTCCAATACCTGGTAGATTGGGAGGGTTATGGGCCTGAGGAGCGGTCGTGGGTTCCCCGGGTTGCCATCCTTGACTCCAACCTGGTCCGTGAGTTCCACCGTCTACATCCCGATAGACCCGGTAGGCCACCTAGAGGTGGCCGTTGAGGGGGGGGTACTGTTAGGATCCGCCAGCACTTACCTTTTATTTTCAGGGTTTCCCAGCGTTTTGTTTTCATTCCGGTTTGTATTTTGTTTTTCTCCGTTTTCTTTAGTTTCCCCGATCGCTTTTGTTCCTGGTGGTGGTTTGCGTTTGTTTTCCCGTTTTGCTCCCTTCTCCCCCTAGCGGCCTGGAGCGGTACTGTTTTCGGAGGTTGCTGCGGTTCCAGCCAATAGATCGCTGGAGGGCGGACCCCACACACACCTGCGCCTCATTCCTCATCTCATCAACTCCTGCATTTAAACGCCGGCTTTTCTCTCACTCGTCGCCAGATTGTCTGCTTGCCATACGGTACACAGACGGCCGTTCGTTGTGTCCTTAAACCGTGAGTCCTCTTCTTGTACCTTCTCTTCTTTAACGTATTTTGTTTTTCATCGCCTCCTAGACCTTCCCCCCGTTCCTGCGTTCCTGCCGTTCCTGGTTTCCTGTGTTCCTGCCGTTCCTGGTTCTCCTATGTTCCTGCCGTTCCTGGTTCTCCTGTGTTCCTGCCGTTCCTGGTTTTCCTGCCGTTCCGCCGTTCCTGGTCATCCTGCATTCCTGCCGTTCTTGGTTCTCCTGCGTTCCTGCCATTCCTGGTCATCCTGCATTCCGGTTCATCACTCCTGGTCATCAGTCCGCCCTGCAGTTCCCCGGCGCTTCCAGTACCGCTCCTGCCGCTCCCCTCTCGTTTTCTGTTATCTTTTTGGTTGTTTGTTTTTGTCGTTTATTTATTATTTGTTTAAATAAAATATCGTATTATCACTTCTGGGTTTTGTTGTTTGTGCACTCGCCTTTGGGTTCCCCCCTAGTCTTTGGTGGGTTATTAACTAACCCTAACACGGTTTCCTCCCACAGTCCAAAAACATGCAGTCGGGTTAATTGGAGACACTTACATTTACATTTTCGGCATTTAGCAGATGCTTTTATCCAAAGCGACTTACAGTCTAAGCAACTGAGGGTTAAGGGCCTTGCTCAAGGGCCCAACAGTGGCAGCCTGGCAGTGGTGGGATTCGAACCAGCAAGCTTCTGCTTACTAGTCCAGTAACTTAACCGCTAGGCTACAACTGCGGACACTGAATTGCCTTATAGGTGAATGGGTGTGTGTGTGTGTGTGTGTGTCTGCCTTGCGATGGACTGGCGCCCCGTCCAGGGTGTTACTGTGTGCCTTGCGCCCGTTGCGCCCCCCACCCCACACACACACACACGACCCTAATTGGATAAGCGGTTAAGAAAGTGAGTGAGTGTTAAAGTCACTTACTGTCACCTTTACAATGAAACACCCTGTCCACATTTTTTAAAAAACATACTGATATAAATGTGCATTGTTGGTTTAGCTGAATATCAGCACTGTTGTTGATCTATGTTTTCTAACAGTTGGTGTGTAGCACTGTTGCCTCACAGCAAGATGGTCCTGGGTTCGATCCCCAGGCGGGGCGGTCCGGGTCCTTTCTGTGTGTTTGCATGTTCTCCCCGAGTCTGCGTGGGTTTCCTCCGGGAGCTCCGGTTTCCTCCCACAGTCCAATAACATGCAAATGAGGTGAAATGGAGATGCAAAATTGTCCATGACTGTGGGTTTGACATTAAACTTGTGAACTGATGAATCTTCTGTCCTGTCATGAATGTAACCAACGTGTGTAAAACGTGACGTTAAAATCCTAATAAATAAAATAATACATCTAACAATTGGAGGAAAATGCAAGAGTGCTTTGGTTTTGCACATTTTACTAATAACACATTTTACTGCACATTTTACTAATAACAGTCTAAATTGTCCATTTTAACATTAACATAGTCAAATCAAGCTGAAACATGGACTCATCTGACCATTTAAAACGTGTCCACAGTCTTCCAGTCTAGATGAGCTTGGGCCCAGAGAACTCGAGTTCTCTGTGTGCATTTCGGAATAGAGATGATGTTTGGTCTTTTCTTCTTATAAAAGAGATTTAGGTTGCATTTCTTGATGCAGGGGCGGACTGTGTTAAATGACAATAGTTTTACAAAGTACTCCCTTATGTGGCATATTTATAGATAAATATTTCATAAATGTATCTCTCGTATTTTGCCCCCTGATTGTGTTGTAGGTATCACATACAAAATTAAAGTTACATTGATTAGCTTGTACAGTATTTAGGTGTGACTGTCTTGTCAATCATTTAATCACAGGAAAAGATTACATGCATGTCATTCATGCGTATGTTAACTTGTGACTTGTACAAAAAGAATTTATCTCTTGTGTTTGTGTGATGAGGGACCTTACACGGTTTGAACTATTTCACAATCCTAAATGTGGTAATCTTGGATTCTGACTTCCTTGGTACTCACTCAAAATTGATTTTGCAATTTGTTGAAAGACATTTTTAAACGACACCATGACAAAGCTATACACAATACACAGTATTTATTTACTAAAGCATAGCCACTACATTGTCTCTTTACTACATAATGTGTAATTTACCTACAAACCACAGTGGAGGAGGTGTGACGTTGGATTGTATAACAGGAGTCTGTTGCTGACAATCGTGGAGAACACATGTACAAACCCAGAGACAATTATAAAAGAAACAGCAGTTATTCCAGTCAGTTAAGGCTTATTATTGTCTACATTCATGCACTACATACGATACAACAAAATGATTACTGTTCTTTAGTGGTACAGAATATGGTCAGAAAGTACATTGACACCACGGGCATTACTATGGAATCGACTCCCCACAGAATTTCCTCATTATTTCTCAATGTGTTTGTGGAAATTTGTGGCCAGTCAGTTAGAACAGCATTTGTAAAGTAAGGCACTCATGTAGGACTAAAAAACCCGTCCTTGTTTCTACACTCACTGTCCATTTTATCAGCTCCACTTACCATATAGAAGCACTTTGTAGTTCTACAATTACTGACTGTAGTCCATCTGTTTCTCTACATGCTTTGTTACCCCCTTTCACCCTGTTCTTCAATGGTCAGGACCCCCACAGGACCACCACAGAGCAGGTATTATTTAGGTGGTGGATCATTCTCAGCACTGCAGTGACACTGACATGGTGGTGTTGTGTTAGTGTGTGTTGTGCTGGTATGAGTGGATCAGACACAGCAGCGCTGCTGGAGTTTTTAAACACCTCACTGTCACTGCTGGACTGAGAATAGTTCACCAATTCAAAATATCCAGCCGACAGCGCCCCGTGGGCAGCGTCATGTGACCACTGATGAAGGTCTAGAAGATGACCGACTCAAACAGCAGCAATAGATGAGCGATCGTCTCTGACTTTACATCTACAAGGTGGAGCAACTAGGTAGGAGTGTCTAATAGAGTGGACAGTGAGTGGACATGGTATTTAAAAACTCCAGCAGCCCTGCTGTATCTGATCCACTCATACCTGCTCTGTGATGGTCTAAAAAGGAAGAAACACTAATGAAAAATCACCATGTTTTTATTAAAGATCTTTTAATAATTGATTTGGCCACAAAATTCTGATAACATGATGCAGAGCACAACTGGGTGTAGCTCTAAACTTTTATTTAATTTATGTATGCTGCAGTAAATCTAGATTTAGAATTGAAGTCTCCTCTCCTCTCTTTTGTTTCTGTGCCAAAGTCAAGATCAAACACAATAACATTCCTAATAAAGCACTGAATGCACCTAGTGGCCAGTTTATCAGGTATAACATAGGTTCATAACATAGATATAACATGTAGACACAGTATGAAAAGGGACCACCGCAGGACCACCGTGAGTCATATTCTATTTGAGGGGTGACACTGTAAGCGACGTGATAGTGGGTGTTGCACAAGTACAACTACACTCACTTGTTAGTGCATGATAAAAACCAACTGTTGCTCATCTTTTCCAGTCCCACTCTTCAGCCGTCCATTAGCGGCCAGTTTCTGACCATAATGTGCTGTTAGCTGGGTGTATATTTGGCGCACTATTCTTAGCCCGGCAGTGATATGTGGTTTTAAACTAGCATGTTGTTATCACGTTAGTGTCTGTGGTCAATGGTTGTGCTTTTCAGTAAACAGACAAAGCAGATAAATGGTGACAAACACAGTGGTACACGGCAGAGTCCGTCTCAGAAATGCATTTATGATGTTGATAATAAAGCATATACGTTTAAATGTAATATAAATCATCACTTTACATTAAAGGACAATGTGGAGGTGGGCTGAGGAATTTGGAAGAAACTTATATGGCAAGACTTAAAGACATTATACACCGATGAGGCATAACATTAAAACCACCTCCTTGTTTCTACACTCACTGTCCATTTTATCAGCTCCACTTACCATATAGAAGCACCTTGTAGTTCTACAATTACTGACTGTAGTCCATCTGTTTCTCTACATGCTTTGTTAGCCCCCTTTCATGCTGTTCTCCAATGATCAGGACCACCACAGAGCAGGTATTATTTAGGTGGTGGATCCTTCTCAGCACTGCAGTGACACTGACGTGGTGGTGTGTTAGTGTGTGTTGTGCTGGTATGAGTGGATCAGACACAGCAGCGCTGCTGGAGTTTTTAAACACAGTGTCCACTCACTGTCCACTCTATTAGACACTCCTACCTAGTCGGTCCACCTTGTAGATGTAAAGTCAGAGACGATCGCTCATCTATTGCTGCTGTTTGAGTCGGTCATCTTCTAGACCTTCATCAGTGGTCACAGGACGCTGCCCACGGGGCGCTGTTGGCTGGATATTTTTGGTTGGTGGATTATTTTCAGTCCAGCAGTGACAGTGAGGGGTTTAAAAACTCCAGCAGCATACCAGCACAACACACACTAACACCACCATGTCACCACCATGTCAGTGTCACTGCAGTGCTGAGACTGATCCACCACCTAAATAATACCTGCTCTGTGGTGGTCCTGTGGGGGTCCTGACCATTGAAGAACAGCATGAAAGGGAGCTAACAAAGCATGCAGAGAAACAGATGGACTACAGTCAGTAATTGTAGAACTACAAAGTGCTTCTATATGGTAAGTGGAGCTGATAAAATGGACAGTGAGTGTAGAAACAAGGGGGTGGTTTTAATGTTATGGCTGATCGGTGTATATAGTGTAACACATATCATTGGAAGAAGGCCCTGGGTTTGTTCTGTCTGGGTTTCCTCCGGATGCTCCGGTTTCCTCCCACAGTCCAAAGACATCCAGTCAGGTTAACTGAAGATGCTAAAATTGCCCTAGGTGTGTGTGTGTGTGTGTGTGTGTGTGTGTGTGTGTATGTGTGTGTGTGTGTGTGTTCGCCCTGTTATGGACTGGCGACCTGTCCAGGGTCAGTAAATGAAACCTGCCACGATCCTAAATGCTTGTAGAATAACACGGTGGTACAACAGACTATAAATGAATTGATCATTTGTATTGTATATTATCTATAGATTATAACCCTAGAATTTAATTCAGTCTGAAGCCTGATGCATGTACAGTATGGTACAGTAACCATTCACCTTTCCAAACGTTCTGCTCATTGTGTAAGAAGTATTTACCATTTTAAACCAGTGTTTTATAGTATCATTGTAATTCTCTCAAAATTTATGGTACTTTCCAAGTGAAAAAAATTCCATTACGGCTCCTGCGTGGGTCAGGACGAGCCCTGCCTCTTCTGATTGACTATGCGCAGAGTGGCGAGCTGCTGAGTGCACTCGGTGTACATGGTGACCAGAGATTGGTTCTCCTCCACCAGCAGGTGAAACTCTTCCTCCAGTCCGGCGATCTCCAGCGTCGCACTTTCGTCTTCGGCCAGTTCTGCTATCAGCTCCCTCCTGCGAAGCGCACACAGAGCAAAACCTTTATTTAGGGATTTTAAGCTCATGTGAATGCATGAGGACAGTTAGCATCTCCTCGGCGCACTGATCTGTCAGGTTTCGATGGTCAGGAACAGTGTTGCAAAGCAAACCGTACAAAAATCACTATTTACATCAGGTTAAGCAGTGTAAACTCACTTTAATCATACAGGTCTTGTATTGAGTTCCTCTTCTTGTGAAAATGCAGGGTAACAGTATTGAGAGATCAAGTCTCAGATGTTCCCAGTCCAATTTGTTATGACTGACAGGGGATCAGCCAGAGTGACTCTCCAGTTGTTGTGAGTTTTTAAAATGTATTTTCCCATGTACGAGGGTTCTGATGTACAAGGGTTCTGATGTCCGAGGGTTCTGATGTCCGAGGGTTCTGATGTCCGAGGGTTCTGATGTCCGAGTGTTCTTCAAAAAGTTTCCGTACTTTTTAAACTCTATTTATTAAGAATTTCAAAAAACAATAAATCAACTTTTCTACATCGTCACCTTCTGATGTATTTTCCCAGCATCGTACCAACTTTTTAATGGTACACGTGTACGTGTGTTGCATAATCATGATGCGCCACCGCTTTCACATCATCATCACATGAAAATCTTCTTCCCCTTAAAGCTTCTTTGAGCCTCCAAAAAGGTGGAAATCAGATGGAGCTAAATCCGGAGGAAGTTGCTGATTGGTTACGGAGTGTCCTGGTTTGTCATTAGGTGGAATTCCACTCATCCTTCTATTCAGATACTCCTTGCACAGGCAATATTGAGGAATGAGGTTAAGATACAGGACTAGTAAACAAAGTGTCACTTGTTGAAGCCCCACCACTGTTAGGTTGCCACTGTGGGCCCTTGAGCAAGGCCCTTAACCCTCAATTGCTTAGACTGTATACTGTCACTTTGGATAAAAGCGCCTGCTGTATGCCGAAAATAATAATAAATATATAAATAAAAATGCACAGGCAATATTAAGGAATGCATCTACTGTATATTAAAAAGTGGAATTGTGTACACTCATGAAAATTGGTTTAAATACTTCGTACAAAAAAATCGTACAGGGTTTTTAAAGCCAGGCAACCGGTGTGCTGGATGCTGTTCCAGTTCCTTCTCTGTATTTTCACTAAAATCTCACCTTAAAACAACGTATGTTTTCATTAAAATCCTCTGAATCTCAGAGATTCTTATCCTTATGTCAGGACAATTATAAGCAGAGATAAGCAGGTTATAAAATTGGTGGTCTGACGGGCCTGGATTCCTATATTTATTTCAGATAAATGAGTAAATAAATACTGATTCTTAACCCTTATGGTCAGTAGTCATTGGACAGTGGGACATTTTCCAGACCACTAAAGAAAACCAACCACCCACACACACTCACAAACCAGGTATGTCACCGTGTATCAGGAGGAAAAACATAACAATATTTTTGCAAGCTGAGTATAGTTTAATAGTGCTCGACTGTGCCAGGCAACACAACCTGTTTTTAAAAACCACAAGCGTTGCATGCCACAGTACAGTACGTAAGAGCCCGTCGTGATTACACAGGACTATTTTTACCCAGCAGAGCCTGACTTGTAAGGAAATTCCCCCTGTCGAAGAAGACCACGTTCAGAGAAAAAGGACCAGACGAATACTCGTGTGTTGCATAATCATGCAGGACGTCTGATTTTTATTCATTTTAGGGAAGCTTCGTTTGATTATGTGTGTGTTTGTTCCTTCATGAAACTTGGCCTGCGTTAATGTGAGTTGTTGTGCAGCGGGAGGGTTTTCCCTGCTCACAGCCATCAGACTTACAGTCTTAACTTCTGCTATACGGCCAAAAGTAGGTGGACAGCCCTCCTGTTTATTAAAGTCAGGTGTTTTTAGCCACACTTATTATATATAATAAATAACATGCTTACAGCTTTGTAGCAACAGTTTGTGTAAGCTCTTATCTGTTCCAGATGACTGTGATGTGTCGTATATAAAGTCAAGTCAGGTGTGAAGAAGCTCAAACAATTTAGGGATGCATTGGAATGTTGACTAAATCTTTATCTCTAATCGAAGGCAACTCTATATTATCTGCCCATGGTTGAATTAAATATAATATATATGAATATAGAGCAGTTGTAGCCAAAAAGATGGCCTAAGATGCTGGACTAGTAATTGAAAGGTCGCTGGTTCAAGCCCCACCACTGCCAGGTTGCCACTATTGGGCCCTCGAGCAAGGCCCCTAACCCTCAATTGCTAAGACAACATACTGTCACGGTACTGTAAGTCGCTTTGAATAAAAGCGCCCGCTAAATGCCAAAATTGTAAATGTAAATATCCAACAAGCTCATGTCTAGGTGTCCACATACTTTTGTTCATATAGTGTGTGCTGTGTAGGTTTTAAGGTAGGTGTAAGTTAAGTTGGGTGATTTTTATACCTTTACTTGGGCACATTTGTAAGCATGAATGCATAATTTGCTCCGTTATCTATATCCGAGCTAATGAAACACAATCTGCAGTGATTGCAATACCTCACCTGTCCACTTGAGGCTTTAGGACATGAGTTTGAGTCTCCGCTTTTGGCTGGGCACCCATACAGATGATGATTGGTTTGTTTGAGGGTGGAATGCTGGAATGGATTCATCATGACTATCGGCTGTTCGATGAGACGGGGGATAACGGAGATCGGTGCGTGGCTCTCCGTGCACGATACGGATCCCCATATGAACCCGTCTTGCGCAGGTCGATTATCGCACACGTGTCGGAGGAGATGTGTGTAAGTTACGACCCTCCTCGGTCAGGAGTGGAGTGGAGGTCTGCAACTAGGGAACTGGATACGACTAGATTGGGAGGAAAAGTCCGAGCTTAGATTCTAACATGTATTTTTGTGTACTGCCCAGTTTCACTGACCTTTAGATCTCCATTTGGACTTTTTTGTTTGCATTAACTATACTTTATAAAATAATACGAGGGACCTTCAAAAATTTTCCTCACTGTTATATTGTGGTTATAAGCGGTGAGGGTGGAGGAGGAGTAATCGGTCGTGTCTGAGAGACTGAAAGATGCTTATAGTCCGGATTTAGCTCCATCTGATTTCCTTCTTTTTGGATACTCAAAGAAGCTTTAAGAGGAAGAAGATTTTCATATGATGATGATGTGAAAACAGCGGCGCATCAGTGGCTACGAGCTCAACCAAAAACTAAAAAGTCAGTACGACGCTGGAAAAATGCATCACCTCAGAAAAACACTAAACCTCAGATGACGTTTGCTTGCGTATTTACAGGGACTAAACACGTTTACCTTAAACCATAATAAAAAAACACGTCTATCAAAGAGGAAGTTATTTGGGATTTAATCTGTATTTAAAACTAATCCTAATGCAGCTGAAGCGGTGCTTTACGGTGGGTTAATAAATAAAGGAAGCAGAAAATGTTTATATCCTCATTCTTTCACGAAACCTGGACGTGTGTGCGTGCGTGCGTGAGTGCCAGCTGGGTGAAGCCTGGCATTCTCTCAGCTGACGGGCATCAGACTTACTTTCTGTCTTCCAGCAGAGCGATTTCGTTTTTAACCTGGTGAAACTCTTTAGCCATTTTGCAGTGTTCTCTGTAGATCTGGACCGACTCCTTCAGAGACTGGCACGGCAGCACTGGCTGAGAGACAGAGGGACAGAGAAAAACAGAACGGGGTCATACGTGGGACAAGTACTGCCAGACTAAACCTCCACCAGCCGACCAGAAACTAAAAAAACTCCTCGTATCAGTCAGAAAATCCAGATTCAACAACATACAGTTCCTTGGAACGGTGGCTGGCTGGGTCGCCTTTGATTTTAGTTATTTAACTTCCAGTTCATACACTGATCAGGCATAACATTATGAGCACAGACAGGTGAAGTGAATAACACTGATTATCTTCATCATGGCACCTGTTAATGGGGGGGATATATTACGCAGCAAGTGAACATTTTATCCTCAAAGTTGATGTTAGAAGCAGGAAAAATGCATCTCCAAAACTGCAGCACTTGTGGGGTGTTCCTGGTCTGCAGTGGTCAGTATCTGTCAAAAGTGGTCCAATGAAGGAAAAGTGGTAAACCGGCGACAGGGTCATGGGTGGCCAAGGCTCACTGATGCACGTGGGAAGCAAAGGCTGGCCCATGTGGTCCGATCATACAGACGAGCTACTGTGGTTTACAAGATGTAACATAAAGCCTCCACAAAAGGGTGTTCACATACAAGTTTATTTAATTATTACTTTATTAATTTTCTCTGCGACCCTTGTTTTTTGTTTGAAAAACTCTAGGCTATGTGAGGGGAGCCCCTTTAATTTTCAGAAAACCCTTGAGTGATTTTGGTTTAAGGTTTTAACGTTCAGTTTGACAGATCAGATGTAATTCTCTCAGTACATAACTTACATTAAAAAGTTCCACTTGTCGATTATTGAACCAGTATTTTTGATGTTTAAGGTTTTTTTTCCTTATATAACTTTTTATATTCATGTTTTTAATATTGTTATTAAAAAAAAACTTCAAGATCTCTACTTATTGCATAAATTGTATATAGTAAGTATATAGATAATGGTGTATATACAGATCATCAATTGCCCCAAAATTCAACTAATAAAGTAAGTTGTAGCTTTGCAAAAATTAGGGATAGAAATCTTTATTTTCATTAGGTGTTGTATATTTCTGAACATTTGTAAGACTTTGGTCTTAGTCCCAACTTCCTTGTGTTATATTACCATCTACAGAACACAACAATATTAAGTATTATTACAGGCATATTAAACAAGATATCAGTTCCTAGAGAAACTCAGATCAGGAGTTTAATAGCATGTCATGTAAAATCCAGACACAAAAAACGTGGAGCGTCAGTGAAAAGAAAAAATCCCAGAAAATCCACTTTCCATGATCTCAGCAGCTGAGCTGTTAGTGATCGACCACGTCGTGTAGGAAACTTCTGCTGTCATCATGATTCACAGCAATGTCTCTACAACTACTTCTGCTATTCATTCAGTACCTGTGTGTGTGTATAAAATATTTGCTATTAAAAGTATTATATATATAAATATTTACTACTATGAACTATTTACTCTCTTTTTATCAGTCATTTAGAAAGAAGGACCAGACAGGTATTAAAGTATAATTCCTTTGATATTGTACTTGTGTACTGTACTAGATTTTTTTTCCTCTTTATGATTTAATATTTTAGTATTTATTTTACTTAACACATTTCACTTTTACTCACTATATTTTAGGAAAAACCCAATACATTAAACTCACTTAATCTATCAGATCAGATAATCAGACAATATTCTGACCCTTTGACTTTTTGCAGATTTGATTTTAAGTGAATATAATTGCTATTTTCTTACATCAGTTTACATTTATATACCCACAATGACAAAGTGTCATTTCAAATAGTTTCAGAGTTTAAAATAGCTAATTTACTAAATTATTTAGATCCTTAATTCTGTACTTTGTTGAAGCCCATTTGGCAGCGATTACAGTCTCCTTGATTAAGTCTCTACAAACTTTATCAGCTGGATTTGGGCAGTTTATCTCATTCTCATTTATCAGCATCATGCTGTAGGTGTGTTTTCAGTGACCGGGAGGCTAAGAATCAATGCTAAGAATCAAGGGATGCATTGAAGCATCCAAATGCAAGTTTAAGAGGCTTTACTTTAGTCACAACGTTCCTCCAGAACCAGGGTGCAACACAGGACACAAGTGCAAACAACACAATACACACAGTGTCAGTAATTCAAGGATCTACAATAAATACTGATTCCCTGCATCATCAGTAATGTGTACAAATATCAAAGAAGTCTAGCATCAATCGTAAAAAGTCAGTCTTAGCCTTTAATCACAACATTAACATTTAAAGCCACTGAACACCTTCAGGACACCTTTAAAATACTACCAGGAAACTATCAAGTATAACATAATCGTTCATTCCTTTTAAACACAGAACATCTAAGCTGTGAATGTAACCTTAGTTCTGTATTGTCTGTCTATGCACACTGTCTATGTCCAGTCTGTCGTTTTTACACTTTTGTCTTTTATATCTGCACCAGAGAAGTAGCCTGACAGTGTTTAGTTATACTGTACAGACCTGTATTAAAATAATAATAATAATAATAATAATAATAATAATAATAATAATAATAATAATAATAATAATAATAATAATAATAATAATAATAATAATAATAATAATAATAATAATAATAATAATAATAATAATAATAATAATAATAATAAAAGTTGAGTTTAATTGAATTAAAAAACTAGAGACCTACCAGTGCTGCTCTCTTGCGTTCAGACCGTGGAATTACATCCTATACTGTACTGTATCTGTATCCTAAACGTCTGTGCTTTTCCAACACTGAGCCTTGTGGGCTGATTTTTTAATTTAATTTAATTTTCATTGCTGCTTTATCCTTGTCCTGGTTGCGGTGGGCTGGAAACCCTTGGGCTCAAGACAGGAACACCCTGAACAGAACGTCAATCCATTACTGGACCTTGTCCGTTAACTTGTTGGACATTCTTGTTGGAGTTTGGAGTGTCTGTGAGAATTTGTGCTCCTTTAGAAGTCAATCATAAGCAGGTCCACATGTACATATACTTCGTCCATATAGTATAAGCCAAAACATTATGACCACCCTATTTGTTTTGTTGATTTACTGGCACTGCTTAAAGAAATGTGTAAAAATAGTAAATGTACACCTGATATCATCCTACACACTCACACTCCACTGGATGCTTTATTTAGGGAGCAGTTATTGCATACTATTGCATAAGCCAGTGATTCATACTTGCTATTCCTGGTGTCCGGTGTTATAATTATAGTCCCGTGTATTTATCA